>NC_045724.1:9283892-9498772 GCF_009834535.1 Camelus ferus | reverse complement strand
CGGCAAGGTTTTATGAGTTAAAGAAACAGCACAGAGGGACAGGACCTCTGTGGACAGCAAAGGGGCTGCATCTGCAGGTGGACTGTAAGGAATTTTTTTTTGTACTCCCCCCGCCCCCCACCTATGGAATTGTTCCAGCTCTCAGGTGCGCATGCTCACTCGTATCTAGAAATCCCTTGTATATGGGAAGGAAGAGAAGAGGGGTGTAAATCAGGACCCTAGAACATCTGGTTTATCGGTCTTCTTCAAGGTCTTTTCGAGTTCTTTGTTTTGAATTCCTCATTCCTCTGCCTGCCTTGCCCTGACTGGTCTGTATCACTGATTATGAATAGTATGTAGAGTTTGAACCATGTTCCTTATAACAATATATATTGATGAGTAGAAAATATCCTGGAATGACACTGACCAAGGCTAGCATAGTAGTTACCTCTAGATTGTGGGGCCATAGATGTTTTGATTTCCTTTCCATTGTGCATTTATTTCCTTCTTTTTTTTTATTTCTTTAAAATTACCTTATGTTTATTTTGTGTTTTTTTTTAATTAAAAATTAATGTCGACTGTACTGCAAAAACATCTAGGCACATTTTGCAAAAGTTATCTCTTTCTATGGGTTATTTAAATGCTTATTTAGGTTCCTTTTGCAGAGTTACATAGATTGCTCAACCAGCACACCCTATCAACAGTTGGATACCTGTTCCCAGTCACTCTGCATGTGAGCATTACCTTGAACTCTGTGAAGAACCCTTCCATGTGGCAGGGGCTACACCCCCAAGATTTTCTTCTCGTACAGTGGGTTAAAGTACTTAAGAGTTCTTTTGACTTGGGCTAACGTACTCATATCATCAAAAACAGAGTGTATCTGCTGTAAATAGCTGAAATGATTAGAAATCTCTTAGAATATCGGCCTTCCTTTGTTTTTCAGTGCAAGATTCTGCAACAAAGTATGTCAAGAACGAAAGACGCACTGGGAATGCTGTTCATCGTGAAAGAATGAGATGCTTCACCATGACCTTCTGCTCGCTCCGAAGTATTTGCAAGCTTTTTAAATCTAGAATGTAACTAGTTTTATAGTAAATTCTCAACTAATTATTTGTTGGTTCGTCATCGAAGTGTCCCAGCATTTAGTCTTGACTGTCTATCAGCAAGGTGATTTGTCGAGAAGTCTCATTTGGTAAATTAAGAGGAGTCCTTACTTAACTTTTTCAATTGTTTCCTTAGAAAAACTGCTCTAGTTCACGCATAGTCAGTTATAACTGAAAACATTAGGAATTTACGAATCATAAGCTTAGGGTAGCAATAGACACAACAGCTTAAATTGTAGTTGGGGATCTATTAATTGAAGATCAGTATACTATCTGAGAAGAACCATTCTCTGCAGAGTTATAAAAGATCAGTAAAATGGGGCTTTGAGGAGGCAGTGTTCTTTTGTAAACCTGTGGGGTTCTAGGGTGCACCCTGCAAAAGGGCTCGTGGCTGAGGGGGTGAGGGAGACTGAAATCCAGACTTCACTCACTTCCCCAAGCTAGGCATCCTTGTGTGAGCCAGTGTCTGTCTAGGCTCTTGAAGAACTATTAGTACAAGGCTCTATTTGGCCTTTCCTGTCCTGGCCATTATTTAAGTCTGAAGCTGTAATACATCTTAATACAGTTTCTTTTACAGTTAGAATCAAAAACTTTTTTCAGTACAATATTGAAGGTTAAGATGGACATGAACTACTTATTGCCTTAGCCGGGATGTTCATTCCTTCCTTCCTTCCCACCTTCATTCATTTATCCATCGTCTTATATGCCAGGCATGATACTAAGCTCCAGAGACGAAAAAGTGAGTGTCGGGACCCTGCCTTCAAGGAATTTACAATCTGGCAGTAGCATCACTTGAAAAATCACAATTAACAGATAAGGGAAGTGTGGGCAAGGCACGCTTGTGAAAAACGGCCGTGGCCTCAGCTTGCTTCACAACGTCTAAGTGACCAGGAAAGTTCTCTGGGCCAAGCATAGGGCATGATCCTCACCAAGTTCTAAGGTTTTTGGAGCACAGTTGCAAGTAAGAAAACCCCCAGGTTTAAACATTCTCTAAATAATGCCCCCAGCCCCCTTCTCAGCCCTTTACCCCAACATCCTCACCTCTGTTTTATTTTGCTTGAAACTCACCCAGTCAGCTTTCATGTGGGTCCTTAGCTCATCCAGGCACTGAGTAAGCTCTGAAACCACACTGTCAGAATAGATGAAAAGATGTAGTCATTAGGGTTCTGATGATATTCCAATATCTGCATTAAGAAACCATAAATATTTTTCATCAGAATTCAAAACTTCCTTGTACTCAGTCCAGTTTTCACAGGAATACGCAAAGAAATTTGGTCGAAGTATTGTACAGAGTCAGTAGGAGAAGATGGATTGATCTTGGCTGGAAAGAAGAGTTGAAATAAAAACTATGAGCTCACCTAGGTCGTGTATTTCTGGGGTATTTTTTTTATAGGTGTATATAATTCTATAAAATTGAATTTGACTAACTCTTTTTAAAGTGACTTCTAAAAAGTGATATTCTTTTTTTGTGCAAAACAGAAAGAATCGTCTTTTTTCTCCCTTAGACACGAATATAACAAGTAAAACTGAATGTCAAAATATTCTAGTTAAAATGCACGATGTCAGAGATTCAGTTTCATTGCTATTATGTTAGAGCAGCATGGGACCCAGGAATGAACTCTTCCAGGCCCAGTCTGCTTTATTTGAGCACGGACTTTCTAGCACTAATTTCCCTGATTGACAGCGATAGTGACAGTGGGAAGGGATTTATGGGTATCACTAACGACAAGCAATGGAATTTTTAGGTATTTTTAAAATAAGAAACATTATGCCTTTCAAACTAATATGGTACAAGGACCTTTACTGAGATGAAATTCATAGAACTTAAAATGAAAATCTGAAGTGGACCATTATGCTCGTACGTAGAGGCAGTTTTACAACTTTCTGAAGTTGGAGGGTGGCATTTTATCACTGGAAGAGTGACAAAGATGAGGGGCCATTGTGAGGATTTTTCGCTGCCCCCCTTCCATCCATGA
This sequence comes from Camelus ferus, assembly GCF_009834535.1. Lineage (NCBI taxonomy): Eukaryota > Metazoa > Chordata > Mammalia > Artiodactyla > Camelidae > Camelus > Camelus ferus. The sequence goes on along the minus strand of NC_045724.1, from coordinate 9,495,714 downwards.
TTGGTTACTCAATCAAAGCTCTCCTCGATACTGGGCTGCTGGGTCCGCAGGAAACACTGACCTCCATCTGATGGTTAGCAAATGAGATTGCTGTTAGAAACTAGACAGAAATGATGTGCTTAAATTCTAGGAGATTACATTAATATTACCATAAATGGAAAATCAAATTGTCATTGTCTTAGAGGAGTAGGGAAGAAAAAAAAATCTATTTATACCAGACACATCATAAAATTAAGTTACTTCACATAAAATATGAATTACTTGAGTCCCGAGAGAAAAACCATTAAATATAGGCATGTACAAAGACAGTTTTGACTATAACAGAAATGAAATAAGCTGAGGATCTGATTGGGCCGTTACACAAGGGCAGAGTTGCTAAACAGACCCCCTGTCCTGGAGAGGCTGCCCATTTCTGAGATACCTAGGACTTTGACTGCAGAAAAATCTGGTGACTAAGAGATGGGAGAGAAGGTCCTGGTAACATCTTGCTAAGCACCATTTCCCATTGCCCAAGTCCAATTCAGAGTCCTGCCATTTTAGAAGGCTCAAAGCCTGAGAATCTGACAAGGAAATAGACCAAAAAATTGACCTCGCATGTGAACGCCTTACAGGTTTCCTAGCCCAGAGAAATGGGATGGGAAACCAACAGAGGCAGCAGCAAATTCAAAATTGGCTATAAATCTCAAATAAGAAGTGTTAAGGCTCACATTGGGCATGGCATGCCACAATCAGCCTGCTTTAGAACTAAGGTGTATACATATGTATATATTGAGGCCACCTTTCATTAGTTCTCCCAGCTTGTCGAAGAGAAATCGCAGTGGAGAACTGACATCCATGAAATAGACCTATTACTGCAGAAAAGTATTGTTGATATTTCCTGCTTGATTGCTGTAAGTGCTTAAACTTAGCAGCTCTGCGGAAGTAAAGAGAATGATGTTCCAAACATACATGTGGGTCTGGAGCGGGTAGAACTCAAATGCCGGTCCTTTAGCCTCAGGCAGATCCTTTGGCCTCTGTCGCTCAGGTTCTTCGTTCTGCGTCCGTAGCTCAGTGGGAAACTATGCCGCCTCCTGCAGCAGAACTGCTAATAGCCCAGGGACACTCATGCCATCTTCAGGGGTCATGTGACACAGGGGGACAAAACAAGTGACTGTACGCTGCCAAAAGTGATCAGGCAGTGCTTCGGGGGCTGGTCTTAAGTCTACAGGTGCTGTCTCATTGGCCTGGGGCACTTTGCCCTCTATATTCTGATGCGCTTGCAGAGAAGGGTTTTGAAATGGGATAGCAGTTCCCTACTGAGTTACTATCCAATGCTGGGAGTTCTTTCCACATGTAAATATGCCCTGAGATTCTGCTGAGACCATTACATTTTATTTATATTTTCACCCATTGAAATACATTTTGAGAACAGAGGCAGTGTGCTTGATGATAGATTTCAAAAAGGAAATATACTGCCCGATCTTCAAGGAGGCGACAATCTAATGGAGGAAGCAGAGATAGAAATTAACATTATCATGTAGTGTGATCAGAGCCATCAGGCGTCATAGGAAGTATTTCAGAGGAACAAGAACAGGAGTAACAGACTTGATCTCAGGACATTGGAGGAAGTTGCCCAGATATTTGAAATGGGTCTTGAAGAATGAGGTAGAGTTCACCATATGGGAGCCAAGTGAGGGATGTTCTCATATGAGGTTAAAGGCAGAGCCAAGTCCCAGACCAATGGAAAATAAAGTGTGTTTAGAATAGTTAGAGGTTTTTAATGTGTGAAATGGAGAGTGATGAGAGATGAGATTGGAAAGGTAGGATGTGTCCTGAGTGTAAATGGACTTTGATTGCAATTCTAATGCAAGGTCTCAGCCTGTCAGCTCATCATGGAGTCAATTCAGTGACTTGCTTCCTGAGACTTCTCTCTTGCACATATGTCATTTCCTCTGAAACATAGTTTTTGACCTTTCTTCTAGATCACATATCAACATATATACATGTACTAACATTTACTCTCATCAAAGAGGGCTTCTGGGTGAGATTAACATTTGAATGCATAGACTGGGTGAAACAGATTGCCCTCCCCTAATGGGGTGGGCCTCATCCAATCAGTTGAAGGCCTGAATAGAACAAAAGGGAGGACTTTCCTGCAAGTAAGAGATAATTCCTCTTGACTGACTGCCTCTGAACTGGGATATCAGCTTTTTCCTGCCATCGTATTCTGAAACATCAGTTATTCCTGGGTCTCAAGACAATTAGCCTTAAGACTAGAACCATATCATGGGCTCACCTGGTATCCATTTTGCCAACTCGCCTTAAAGATCTTGGGACTTGTCACCCTCCATGATCATGTGAACAAATGTCTTATAATAAGTCTCTTATATTTCTATATTACACAAATATTAAATAAAATAAATATTAGTATATATCTTTTTGGTTCTGTTTCACTGTATAGTTCTAATACACCGGCTAACACTCTCTGATTCTCAATTTCCTCATCTTTATGATGGCAATAACAATATTATCTACCATTGAGTCTATTTAAGGAAATGGTGCTAATGTTTATGTGTGCAATACATGTATTTATAGTGCTGAGTTTGGTGCGATTGTGGTGGTAGTTACATAAGTGTACATTTGTTGTGAGTCTTTCTCAAGAAATTCAATAAATCTGACTTAAAATTTTAATTGTGCCAACATCTGTAATAGAGATAGGTAGAATGGGTGGGGAAAACATAGACAAGGGAAATGTAGCTGCACTAGGGTGGTGGAATGCTTTGAGACAAATACAGGGTCTGCCTTTATCACCTCACATGACATTGAGCATCAAGTGGCCAAAGAACAAGATGTCTGAGCTTCTGAGGTTGAATGGGATTTTGGATTATGTCATATAAAATCATCACTGCACTCCTGTTCCTGCCAGTTGAATAGTTGCTCCCTGAAAGCAGAGACTTGGTCTTATTCATGGTATTATCCTTTGTGCTTAGCCCAGTGTTTGGAAATTCATTGGCACAGCATAATTCATTGGCTTCTTAATTAATGGACTAAGGATCTTGTGGGAAATCAGTTCCCAGACCCCAACTGGAAGGTCACTCTTCTCAAAAATAAGAGTAGAATTTAAAACATTGTACCTATTTCCTACATCAAAATACTTACTGTTCTTCCATTATCGTCACGCAGTCTCCCACAAAGGTAAATCCACGCGCTTCCTCCTGGAAGCATGCTGGTCGCTCAAGCATGGAAAAGTACTCATCAGGTCTGTTCTTCCTAACATGGTGCTTATTACATTGTGTAACCACAGTTATCTTCCCCTCTACCTGGATTGTAAATTTATGTGGCCAGGATCCAAGTCTGTATTATTCATCTTTGTATCCCAGAACTGAATACCAAGCCTTGCTCATACTAAATACTCTATAAATACACACTGAAAAGAAAAAAAAAGAATACTCATACATTTTAACTTTCCTCATATCAATGATTAAGTGGCAGGGCTAAGAAAACAGTTAGAATCTTAGCAGAGCTAAAAACTTGTATCCTGCTTAAGAGTCTCCTTAATCAGCACCCACAAGGGTCTGAATCTATTTTTATTTTTGTACCAGTTAAGTACAAAGTTAAGTAAGGAATAAGGCCAGGCGGAGAATACAATATATGCTCATGGATTTCTCTTAACCTCCCACTAGGAAACTAATAGGCTGAGGCAGGGACAGGCTAGTAAGGAGAGAATAAGATAGCCTCTGAACAATGGCTCTACTTAAATATTTCCTTCATAAATGCCGCAGCATTTGGGAATTCATCAAAGGGAAGAACACTCTTTTCTATATGTTAACTGCAGCTTCAGAAATAGGAGAGATAATTAAGAGATTCTTTGAACAGAGCCCAACTTTCTCAGCAGCAGACTAATAGCTATGATTTTCCTAAAAAGGACTTTCCTAATATCCTGTAAGCTGCCCTAATCCCAAGCTCAGGCCTGTTTTCTGTCTATGAATAAAAATAGCATAGTTCTAGAACCCAGCCCTAAAGTGCTTAAAATTTAGAATCTCCTTTAAAAGAGAAGACAGATTGGCTCCCAAGCATCTTCACTTTTCCTTCTCGTCTCCTAGTTCTCAGCTACGCAGGGCTTCAAGACAGAGATTTTTAGCGATACACATTTATAATGTTTACCTTCAATTTGGGATGCATTCTAAAGGGGTTAATGAATTTAGTTAAAAAATGTGTAACCGGTATTTGAAAAAAGAACACATTTCATATCAATAGAGCAGATTTAAACATTAAAAACATAATATCTGAAAAAAATGTAGGCCCTAGACTTATGAGGTCTTCGCAATATTGGGAAAATATTATGATTATACTTGGTTATGACACTGTTAGCATTACACGACTCTAAAGAATGTCCCAGGTGTGGAAAACAAGACACAGAGAAGATAGGTAATTGTCTGGATATAAGAAATGGAATATTCCATGATTAATTTATATATCTTATAGGTAATTTATCTTAAGATAAAAATTTTAAATATTTATATACTAATTTAATAAAACCAAAGTAAAAGAGAAAATGGAAATAATTATGTAACTAATCCAAGCTTTCATAGAATTTCCACCTATAGTATCTAAATTATTGGGCCAAAGTATTTGTCCTTGGTTGCTGCTGATTTCCTCAGATCTTCATTTTGTGCAATTACATCTCTGCACCACCAGTTCTGTCAATGTTAATGTACCATGGGTGTTAGAAATTTACATAACAGCATCAAGAAACCGTATGTTACCACATAGAAAACTAAGAAATTATGTGTATATATGAACAAGTGAACTTGTTCAGGCATTAGTGATTTGTCTCTATTAAAACACAAGAAACATTTCTAATTTTAGGGAGGGCTTCATGATAAAAACAAGAGCCTCGTAACAAATGAGAAAATTTTCTCTCAGACCAAAGTTTTACATGAACTGTATCTTGAAATCAAAATTTAAATTTGGCACAAGAACCAAAAGCTATTTGAACGCTTAAATCAATTTTTCATCTTTGAAAGGAGGTATTTGTATGTGCATATGAATGTGTAAATGGAAAGTTTTATTCAATAATGTTTTGCTTGTATGCTGCGTATCAGGACTTCAGCTGCGTGCTGAGTTGCCACATATACAAAGAACACCAGTAACCAGGGAACTACTGAGAAGAAAAATAATGTTTATGGGGCTGAATGACTCCTTTTTTACTTTTTTTTTTAAATATAGAACACTACTTTTTAACCACGGCTGTTCATGAGAATTATCTAAACGTTTCATGCTCAGACCACACTAATTAAATCAGAATCTCTAGTGGTAGGACCTAGCTGGTTTCCAAGTTCTCCAAGTGTCTCCTGCATATGCATGATTCCAAGGGAGGCCCACTGACCTAGGAAAAATGAGGGATAATGAGTCAAAATTTCACTCATTCAACAGGTGGAAGCAATATAAGTGGAAGGCACAGCTAAAGGATCTTTTCCTCTTGACCTTGACATTCAACACGCATTCTCTAAAAGTCATTAGTCCTTGAAAAGCCCTTGTGTGACTCTGAACAAGTCACTTAAACTCTTTGTACTTCAGTTTCTTCATCTGTGAAATGGGAATTATCCTATAAGGATTGTGTAATCATGTGCGAAGCACTTGGGCAACAATCTTGCACAATACAAGTTAAGTATTATGTGGCTGTTTATTTATTCACTTTTAAAAAAATAAAAGCAATATATGCACTATGGAGGGGAGGAAGGGCAGTATATACTTAGGGCACATTAGTGTCTGGAATCAGACTGACCTGTTTTGAATCTAGGCTCTGTTCCTTTTCAGTTTTGTGACTTCAGGCAAGTCGTGTAAACTCTCAGTGCTTTTCTTTGGTATCCTATCATTTGACATGCTTTCTTTACATATTAGAATCTTTGTTCTTGGTTTCCCCATGATAGAATGTGAAAGTGCCCTAGGGGCAAGGACTACATTGCCTTGTTCAGCCACACCTACCCTCTATTGGAAAGGTGTGGCGAGCCCTCGCTGGGTACATGGACATTGTCTGAAAAAAATCTGCTGAATGAACGAAGGCTTAGGTTAGATAGGCCTTCCTCCCTCTCAAGATTATATAATTCTTTACCTATAATTTCTCTTCATTTAAAAAATCTTTCTATATATATATGCAATATATAATTACATACTGAATATAACTATGGCTATTCCATTTGAATTACCATCTTTATCATAATCTGTATTGCTACACATATTTGATTCTGTTTCTGGGCCTTGCATTCTATTGACTGACCTGCTTGACAATGACTTAATTGACTGTAACTGTATTAAGACCTCTTCATTGCAGATAGACAGCATTGCCCTTAACTGCTCTTCTTCAGAAGGGTCCTGCCTATTCTTTTATGTTTCTGATTCCAGAAACAATTTAGTCAGATTAAAATACAAATTGTTGTGGTACTTTTGGAAAACATTAAAATTTGACCTTTACACCCTACACAAATATTAATTCAAAATGAATCATGGAATTACCCATAAGAGCTAAAAAACTTCAGAGCTAAAATTATAAGAGCAAAAAACCGTATGCTAGGAGAGAATACAAGAGGAACTCTTTAGACAGGATATCCACACAGTGAATCATAGAAAACAAATTATAAGTGAGACATCAAAATTTGACTTTGGCTCGTCGAAAGATATAATCAAAGAAATGAGTGAAAAGACAAGCCGCAGACTGAGAGAAAATATTTGCAAAACATGTATCTCGCCAAGGACTTATATCCAGCCTTCCTAAAGAACTCTTACAATTTGATAATAAGAAGACAAACAAAAGGACAAAAAAAATGAACACTCAAAAAAGAAAATGTAAAAATAATCAGGAAGCACATAAAAAGATTCTCAACATCTTTCATCATTAGGGAAATGCAAATCAAATCTGCAATGAAATAACATAACACATCCATTAGAAAGGCTAAAATTAAAATGGTAAGGATGGAAGCAAACGGAAATCTCATTTATTGCTGGTGGGAATTCAAAATCATAGAGTCATTATGGAAAACAGTTCGGTAGTTTTTAATAAAAGTTAAACGTGTGTATGACTGTACAAGAACTTACCTATTAATGTTCCTAATAGTGTTATTCATGATAGCTAAAAATTCTGAAAATGCAAATGTCTGTCAACTAGTAAATGAATAAACAAACTATGATCTATTCATACAATGGAACACAACTTAGCAATAACAAGGAATAAAATACGGATAAATGCAACAACATGTTTGCATTTCAGAATCGTCATACTAAATGAAAAAGCCAGACCCAAGAGACTGCATTCTACAACATTCTTTTCAAAGGACATTCTAGAAAAGGTGAAACTATAGCAAGAAAAAGAAGCTGTGGAGAGAGGGAAGTGTTGACTGAAAGGGGGCATGAGGGAACTTTTGAAAGTGATGAAACAGTTCCAAAATTTGATCATGGTGGTAGTTGCCTTACTGTGCTTATTCACCAAACGTTATCAAAATGATGACAGGAACGAATGTATTTTGTGTTATGTAGATTACATTTTTGTTATATCTCAATCAATTGTGAAAGAATTGTTTTGATACTTTGCTATAAATTGCATATAGTGATGTATTGGAATCTGGAATTATATTACACAGAAGATGTAGATAGATGACAGATAGATACTGATAAACATTTTATTGTTTTCTCCATAGAAATCAGTTTATTCCTGGACACCTTATATTTTGCTTATTATTTTACATGGACTTTCTTTTCCTTTTATTTATTAGGAACTGAATTTCAGCGGTGAAGAATGACTGTTTTTTCGTCGAGGGACTTAGATTGTAGTGAATGTCATAGGTGTACAAGAAAACTACTGAGTTCATTACATGACCAATTTAATGAAATTTCTTGTGTTCTAATGGCTTTTTAGGTGATTCTCCTGAGTTTTTTCACATGTGGATAAATCACATCATTTGAAGACTTAAAAATTGTTCCTCTATTTTCCAGTATTATAAGACCTCATTTCACTTTCTGATTGCATTACTTAGCATTTCCAGAAAGACGTTAACTACCGATAGTGAATTGAGTACTTTGCCTTATTCCTAACTCTAAATGAAATTACTTTCTATTCCAACATTAAGCAAGATGACAGTTATTTAAGATGCCGTAGATGTTTATATCAAGAAATTATTCTCCTATTCCTTTTTTTGCTTAGAGTTTTATTAAATGGATTTAAATTTAGCAATTACTTTTAGATCATCTATCAAATAATCTTTGATTTTCCTCCTTTGATTAGGAGAATTAATCATATCGATTCATAATATTAAATTATACTTGGACTCTCTTTTTCACATACCACTCAGTTTATTTGCTGTTATTTCATTTAAGACGTGCATCTATCTTCAAAAGAGAAATTGTTCTGTTTCTTTTTTTTTGTTATTTTTTGTTAGGTTTTGTTAATAGGGTATTTTCACTGTAATATTTATTTATTAAACATTAATTGAGAATTTTCCACTTTTCTCTCTTCTGTGGAACAGATTTTTATGGAAAATGGGATTTACCTTTTTACTGAAAGGTTTGAATAATTTGACTGTAAAAGAGTGAATCATGTACATTTTGAAGAAAAAAATTTTTAACAGGATTTTACATTTCATGTTTATTGATCAATTAGAGTTTTCTTCTTGACTCAGTTTTGGAGATTTATATTCTCCATGAATATCATAAATTTCATCAAGATTTTCAAAATTATTTTTATTTAATTTTATATATGACATTCCTATATATACAAAAAATCTAACTTATAACTTTGGTTGTAGCATCTCTTTTTTCATCCTGTTTTATCTATTTCCTCTCAATCTTGTTCTTTCTCTGTGTGTATGTCTCTCTCTCTCTAATTGACAAGCATTATCAGATGCTTTTGTCTTTGAACAAAAGAAAAAAAAAAAGCCTTTGGATTTATTAATTTTATTTTTTGTTTCCTGTTTCATTTCTACTTATATCTGTAAAGTTATATTTCCCTCCAAATATGTTTCTATGTAGCTTAGGATTAAAGTCTGTTAGTTGCCTACCCAATGTTTAGGCTCATCTTTTTAACTAAATAACAGAATCCTGATATTAATTTCAGCAGCAATATGTGTTATCTGAGAACTACATTTTTCAGTCTCCTTTGAAGTTATGTATGACCATGTCCTTAAACCCTGGCCATTGAAATGTAAACATAAATGATAGGTGAGACTTTCGGATAGGTTTTTTAAGGGGTTTGACTTTGCTTTCCTTAATTTCTCCTACTGGTAGGTGGATGTGATGGACAGAGGTCCAGCAGCCACCTTGTGACTATGAGGATGGAATCAATGTTTAAAGGATTGTAAAGCAGAGGGATAGCAGGAAGTTCTTGTGTCTTAAATATCTTCTGAGACCCCAAAACCAGTCTTGGGGTGCTTACCTCTGGAATTTTTTCAAATGAAAGAGAACCAAGCTTGCCACTATCACTCTGTTCTCACCATAATCTACTCTCAATATAAGAGTCACACTTACTCTTTTAAAGTGAAAATCAGATTATAGTCCTATTACTATTACTTGTGTAGAACTCTATGTTGTTGATTACTGATACTGGCCTATTTGGTTTGTTTGTTACCTTTGTTAGTAATATTTGGCTGTCCCTTAATTGTTAGCCTTTTTCTGTCATTTGGTTTCAGGTACAACTTGTAAATTTTGCTTTTTATTAAATATTTAATTTCTTGTTTCAATTCACTGTTTAATAATAATCATTTTTATTGAAAACTTATTATGTTCATTGTGCTATGAATTGTAGAATGTACTATTTTATTAGTATTTAAAATATGTGATTTAAATTATCTTACATGATATTTTGTTCAGTAATATTCCTATCCTTTGCTTTGCTCAAGTTTTCCTTTAATCTCTGTAATGAGACTCATCTCCTGAGGGCTTGGACTAATAGAGATAGTCAGCAATCTTCTCTGGAAGAGCAGGATTAGTCCTTTTTAGATCAGAATATAGCTTGGAATAATAACATGTTTGTCAAGATATTTACTGTTTCATGTAAGAAAAACCAATGAGCCATTCAAATCTTATAAAGTGAAATACAAGCAAAATATGAGTAGGAATCTCAAATTATTGTCCAGTTGGTGAGACAGTGATTTAAGGTCAATATTCATTAACTATTAAAATCTGTCTCTTTTCTTCGGTAGATGTACCACAGATAATGAAACTGGTGTAGCTTCTTCATTTTTTCCCTCTTTTGAAAACTTCTTATAATTAAATGATAGTCTCATATTTATATGGTGAGTCTCTAGCCAAAATGTTAAAATGCATGTGCCTTGAGTTCCCTGGTCCCCAGTTTGGGACCTGAAAATAAGAGAAAAGTACATAAAGGAGATAAAGAGCAGATAGAACAGAATCTTGGAGATTGAATTTTTAAAACCCTATTGTTTTTGCAAATAGGTACTTACTCACTAGACATAGTCGATTATCAATTTCTGCCAGGGATGTAGTAATAAAAGCTGAATTCATTTGTCAATGATCTGCTTTGGGGAAACAGAACTGTTAATCTTGAAATGAAATATACACAATTTACATTTTTACAGAAATCTGATCAAGAATTACCAAGGAGAAAAAAAGTTTCAATCCCACTCAAAAAACATATATAATGTTACTCTAAATCCTTTATATCAACAGAATATTTTGCAAAGTATTACCTATGTCATTCTGCTTTAGAGATTTCAAATAATTATCCCGTTGTGCATATAATTGTATTATTGGAAAAAGGAGTCAGAAAAAGAAAGAATTATGGAGAAGAAAACTTACATTAAGATCCGTGTTTGAAAATAGTGAAAGGAGATTAAGTGACAAGAGAATATTTTAAGCAGACCTTATTAATTTCAAAGTATATTTTCTTAGATTTAGCTTGACATGTAGGTAGTGATCCCACAGTTAGAAAATTTCTATTAATCTGATAAAATGACATAATGGAAGATGTACAAACTAACCTATTTAACCTTAAAACCATTTTGTTATTGAAAATGTTAAAAAAAAAAAAAAAGAATCACCTTTCAGAGTTATTTTGGAATAGAACTGACCTAGAATGAAGCTTATGACTTTTGGAAAATGAATCTTGTTAGCTTTTCTTCATGTTTTTAGTTTATGATGGTTTCAAATCTTGGTGACAGCCACATTAAAAATCTGTACAGAAGACTGCTTTTTGCTCATGAACAAAACAAAGAGAAAGACAGTACTATGACCTTATCTTTATTTTCTTATGAATAGGATGAAAGGGATAACTTTTCTTTTGGAAGCAATTATCCTAAACCATAGCCCAAGAAGTTCTGAATTAAGTTTAAAAACATTAAATGAATACAAATGATTCCAGATTTAAAAGACAATTTTTTTCCCCACAGGAAGAAAAGAATGGCTGTCAAAAAGTCACCAACATTCAACTCAAATATCATCTCATAACACCATTTCCCTAGACACTGAGGGACTATAAATATAAGATACGCTGTCTATCTTCAAGGAAGTCTGTAGGGGTGACATATAGAGTAAAAATATGTATAAATCAAAGCAGAAAATATTCCCAGACTTCTTTGCAGGAGCAGCTCCCTCCATGCCAGCCCCCTCCCTCCCCGACACACACACACTCACACCGTAAAGACTTCCCATGTTAATGTTCTTCAAGGATGGGTCCATGGCTTGTGTCCCCATAACGCTATATATTTTCGAAGAAGTCTCTAGGTCAATGAGTCTAAATACACACCAAACACAGACTTATGTTTGGATTGTAAGTGTACCTTAAACACAAGTTTCCCCAAACTGAAAGGATCTTCTCCCCAGAACTGATCTCTTCCAGGGTCCTCTGTCTTGGTGGATGGCACCATCACTGATTAGGCACAATCCTGGGACACTGACATCTCCTTCTCTCTCACCCTCCATATCAAACTATTACTAAGTCTAGATAATTTTATGATCTGAGTATTTCTCAGATCTGTACATTTCCCTTTATCACCACAGACATCACAATAACCCAAGCCACCAAGTCACGCCTCAGCCCCTGCAATAGCCTTGTAACGGCTTACTCTGCATCCTCCTTGGTTATCTTCAGATAACTTCCCAGGCTACAACCAGAAAGTTCTTTATAAAACTGTAACACCTCGCCTGCTTGAAACTTGTCAGAAGTTTTCCACTTCTCTTAGAACAGAGGCAAAATCTGTGTATTTCCTATCATGGCAAAAACTGCCACCTCATTTCAGCCCTTGCTTTATGCCCTCCAAATTTCTCTTTCATTCAGTTCCTTAATTAAGCCAAAGTCACTCCCACCATGAAGCTTTTGCATTCTTAGCTCCCTCTACCTTTTCCCCTTTTCCTCTTATTAATTCCTACTAGGACTTCAAACCTCAGTTTGCCTGTCAGTTCCTCAGAAAAGTTCATCCCAACTATCCAGAGAAAACCTAGTTATACATTCTCACAAAACACTTTCTTTTCTTACAGAGTTCTTTTTGTAGTTCATGTCAGTTTATCCTTATGTCTTGGAGTCATAATTTTATGAATAGCTATCTTCCCCAAGACTCTAAGCTCCACGAGACCAGAAATGCTCACAGGACAGAGCAGAGTGCCTGGTTCATAGTAGGTTCTCAATAAACATTGCTGAATGAATGGATGGATGGAGGGATAAAAGAACAGATGGATGGATGAGCAGAGGAATTAACAAGGCAAATGAAAAATGGAAGGAGAATTAATTCTCAAAGCAAGATAGGGTAAGTTTCTTGAGGTCATGGCTTTTGAGCTGAACCACGAGACTAAGAAACAGGGGAAAGCTCTTTCAGGTTAAGGGGAGGGAAGCTTTTTAAAAGTCAAAAGCCATAAAACCTTTTAGATATGGTTGGCATGATAAGTTAGCCAATGTGGCCAGAGCACGAATCTGTGAGGCATTATATATATATATATAAAGGGCATATATATATATATATATATATATATATATATATATATATATATATATATATATATATATAAACTTCTAAGAATCTTATTTTGTAGACAGTGAGAAACCATTGAAAATTCAGAGGGGGAGTGTGCCACTATTTAACCTGTTGAAAGATAAATTGAATTTAAAGCATGGACTAGAGAGTCAAGAGAATGGAAAGAGAAAAACTAGTGAAAGGCTACTTGGGAAAGAGAGTGAAGGTCTCAGCCAAGGCTGTGGAATTGGAGATGGAAAGGAGAAAAGGGCGAGGTACTTTTTAGGGAATGAACCAATTGTACTGGGTGACCATTCAAATGGAGGAAGAAGGTGATGAGATTCAAGGTGACTTTGATTTCTTTGTCCCACAGTTTAGAGGGTTTACCCTGGCCCTGGTCTGGATATGCTTCCTCTTTGGGGCAAGGAATCCGCAGATCTAAGAGGGATGTCCCCTGGGGCCCACTACCCATTACCAAATCAGCTCTGGATTCCTGAGACTGTAGATACCACACCCAAACTGCCCCAAATCCACTTCTGTAATTGGTGCAGTCCTCCTCATTGGGTCCATCCTCTGATATGCCTCTTTTAGCCTCAAGAGATGCTCAAAAGATAGCTGTTTGCAAGGGTACAGATACAGCCTGCCCCTGAGGTATGGGGGTGCACAGGGTATTGGACGCAGCCAGGAGGTCAGGGAGAAGGAGCAGGTCTGGAATGGTTCTCATCCTTTGTTATGCCCTGGGGAGGAATTCCCAGAAAGCTGAGAGAAGTTTAAATTTGAACCTGACCTTCAGGATTTAATGGAGACATATTTGCCAGAAAAGGAGAATCAACTATACTCAACTGTTAAGATATCAGGTATCTGTTAAGAAATCAGACCTAGAGACACAGACTCGAGGGTCATCAGTGTGGAGCTGTTCACTGATGCCACAGATATGGAGGAAGTCCCCTCTGGACCAAGCACAGATTCAGAGTCATTACAGAAGACTGGATGTAGGACAGGCAGAAAGAATGGAGCCAGTGAATGAGACGTAGATGGAGCAGTCATAAACGTAGAACGCTTCTCAGATGAGCAGTCAGAAAGGTAGACACTTGAAAGCCAAGGGAGAGTTTTCAAAAATAGCAGGATTATTAATAACATCTTTTTATAGAGAGGTCAAGCTGGATGAGACCTGAAGAGTGACCAATAGATTCTAAATGAACCTTTTAAATAATTGTTGCAATGTCTTTTTATGGGCAGTCGTAAGATCTTAAGGGATTCAGAAGGAAATGAAATATGGAGAAAGAAAGGGTCATGAGTAATGAACATTTTCCTGAAAAATTTAGTAGTGAAAGGAATAAAAGAAAGGAATGGGCAAGTTTTTATTAGGATAGGGGATAATCAGACTTGTAGCCAATGATGTGGAAGACATGAAAGGTGCTCAGGAAAGGTACATAATTGATGGAGAATGTATCAACATACCTGGGAAGTAGCAGTGGGTTAAAGTGGGTTAAAGGGGCACCAGAGTTAGTCTGAAAAGCAGGGGCTGCCATTATAAGCGAGTTAGAAAGAAAGTAAGTATTAGCGATTGAGAGAATTTGCATCTGGTGTTCTCCAGTTTTTTCTGTGATATATAGAACATGTTGTTGGAGGATTGTTATATGAGTGGTTTAAGAAAAGCAGAAAACTTCTGGAAAAATCACTGTAGGAAAAAAAGTAGCAAGTTACCTCATTAAATGAATCAGTGAGCCACACTGGTCTAGCAAAGGCTGCTCTATGCATTGTCATCAAATAATTCAGGTTTGGTCATGTCTCTCTGGGCAGACTCAATGAAATGAGAGTGGACAAGTGAAGACAAGGAAATGGCAGCGAGAAAGAGATGGAGGCAAATCTTGACTATATCTTCCTGTTCTGAAATATGAAATATAAATTTGGGACAATCCGAAGGAATTCAGTTTTCCACTACAGTGGAGGAGCTGTAGGAGGCAGAATAATGGTCCCTAAAGATGTCCACGTTTTAATCCCCAGAACCTGTTAATATATTATCATACAAGGCAAAAAGGACTTTGCAGAAGTGATTAAGCATAAGGATCAGAAGACTGAAAAATTCTCTCGGATTATCTCGGTGGAACCAGTTGAATCAAATGTGTCCTTAAAATTTGAGAACCTCTTCTGGTCGTGGTGAGAGATGGCAGTGTGAGAATGATCGGACACCTCATCGCTGGTTAAGGGAAGTAAAGGACCACTGGCAAGGATGGAGAGAGGCTTTCTCTAAGGGGGCCTCTCAGCTGACAGCAAGGAGACAGCGATCTCAGTTCTACAACTGCACAGAGTCCTCCCTCGGTATCCACAGGGGATAGGTTCCTGCACTTTGATTCTGCCCTGGTGAGAGCGATCCTGGATGTCCCACCTACAGAACTACGAGATAATAGATTTATGTATGTTGTTTAGGCTAAGTTTGTAATCATTTGTTATAGCAGCAATAAAAAAAATACAGGGGCCATTATAGACATAAATTGAGACTTTATAGTAGTTTCCTGAGAAAAGAATGGGGATTTTAGGGAAAACATAAAATATTTAGGAGGACATCAATAAAGACTTTTCAGGTTTCCAAAAATGCATGGATAATTGATTGTTTTTAAAGTCATACACTTGTAACATTACACAGAGGTAAAGGATCTCACATTACATGACTTAAAAGAGAAATTACATAATAAAATGTGAAAAATCAGTTTGACAATTTGTCCTAAAAGAGTTTTTATAAATTGAAATGAAAAATATTTCATATCAAGAACTCCACCACAAACCATTACTTTTTGTAATTAAAGAAAAACATTGTTTTGAAAATAAAATGGGATGAATTTCTACTGTCCTAGGAGATTGACAAAATGAAAAGGACTGACCTCTTGGCTCCTATTTAAATCTAGAACGGGTCTAGGAAAGCCTTGGTCTTAGTCCTGGTCCAGCTCATATGGCAGTGTTGAAAATTGTTCAAGAAAAAGAAAGAAAGAAAGAAAGAAAGAAAGAAAGAAAGAAAGAAAAAAAACCTCTTGGAGCCTTTTGTGATTTCATAGCAAAGATAAGTTTCATTCCATCCTGTTTCCATTCAAGTCCTACAAGTCCCGCTGGTCCGCGAAAATTGCTCTTGACAGAGGACTGAAAACAAACGGGAGCGGGCCTGATTTTGCTGATGTGCAGCAGAGAGGCTTCCCAGAATTTCCTCTTGGCAAAAGCAGATCTTTCAATTTACATAAAAAGTGACTGTGTTTTTCCTTTCACTTGTACCCTTTTGATTTACATTCTTCCTTATTGACTCACTTCTTCCTGGCGTGTTAAAAATCAGCCCTCAAATTCTAGAGTGACTAAGAATGCCTTTTGGCTGGCCCTTCCTCGGGCAGTGCTCCTCCATGACCACACTCTTGCTGGTCCCAGCTCCTTCACACCCATTACTGGTCTGAAGAATGGGGCTCATTCTGGGGTGGCCCTTGTGGACTCCTTTGCTCTGCATGTGGGGAAAGTAAAAACTTATTTATGACCCAAGACCCTGTGTGGTGTTTTAGTGCCTAAAATATTTTAAAGAGCGTAATTTTTGTTAAAGAAAGCAAATGTAGTGAAATTTTAGTATACAAGGAAGTAAAGTGGCAATTTTTAGGAATAATGAAGAAGGATGGTATGAAGAAGACTTACCAACAAAATGAATTCTGTAAATTTGTGTCCATTTAAACTGATAAAGGGAAGCAGAAAGTAATAAGAAAAGGACCATAGTTTTGGGGACTAGATAGAACTACCTTTGATGTGAACACAAGTTTTGTGACATTACTCTGTGATCTTGGACTTAATATTTAATCTTTCGGAGGCTCAGGTTTATGTTTTCTGTTGTTCCCATCTGTAAATAGGTATGGTGACACCTACCCTACCAGGCAGTCATTGTAAGGATTGAAACACCATAATTCCTGACACATTGAACAACTGCTTGGCATCCTGTATGATCGTTGAGGGTAGGAAGGACGTCTTCTCATTTTGTTCTTTCCATGCTAGACACACAAAAGATACACACTGACTGGCTGAACAAGGGCAGCCAAGTGAATAATCTAGAAAACAGACAATTGGAATGAACATATTCCTAGTGGGGAAACTTACATGTGGCTTTCCATGGAATGAGACTTAATTCATGGATAGCCAATATTTGCAATTTGGTTGCATACTGTGGGAAGATACAGGTTGACCAGAAAGCTACTCAAGACCTTCCTTTTAAGGTCTTGCAATTAAGAGACAACTGGCCTGGGACTAACGTCTTTATAAAAATAAATAGAAACCCTTTATACACATTCTTTTCTTTTTTTAAACACTAGAATCAATGGATCTAGGCTGTCATCCATTTAATATTAAACTGCATTAGGAGTTTATATTAGACAATGGGATTCTTCTCCTTGAATACCCAAATACAGTGAATATATTTGGTAGGGCAGTTTGGTAATTTTGGGGTTTTGATTTTTTCCTCTAAGAAACCCCTGATCCCAGAGTCCAGAAAAACTTAAAGCTAGAATTGACCAAAGATTAACTGGCATGATGGCTTGACTTTATTCTGTCTAATTCCCATGGTTCTTACAACAACCTCTTAACTTATTTGGAACTCTGTAGTAAGAATATTGTTGAGCTAAAATTTGGGCTCTTTCTCATAAATAAATATGGTAACTGGGAATAAGAAAAACACATTACCGGTAATCAGTAAAAGACTTGACTTGAAAATACATGGATTATCATTAGCATTATTTTTAATGTATTTTTATAGCCAATGTGGCTTGCATTCAACCAAAAATGATTCATAAATATTTTAAGGCCATATGTTTTGAGGACAGTCAATCAAATTTAAATAAAGCACTTGTTTTAAAATGGCATCTTTAAATGTTCAACTAAAAGAATGAGGGCTTCCTTTAGCCTTAAAATAACATCATGCTTGTTTTAGTGAAGCTAACTGCACCAGGGAGTGAATATGAATCACTTCTAATTTCATTAATCTATTTATGTTACTGCTCATTGTCTGAATCATCAAAGTATGATGATGTTCAGGCTTTTAAGGAGCATGAGGTTTTGTTCTTTGTTTTGCAATAGGTTAAGAAATTTATATCATGTATTACTTGTGAGTGCCTACTATGAGTGGAAAAAGTAATCAAAGACTTGCAGTGGCAAAACATTTCTGTACCTGATAATGTAAACTCAATGGATTTAAGCGATTTAAAATACTTAGCTTGCTATTTTGTAGCAGTAAATATGATGAAGAACAGAATTAGATTATAGTTTTTAACAGAAAACAGAACAAACTTGTTTGTATCTAATTAAATTGATTCATTAGCTATGTTATAATAACTAACACACTAAGGAAAGTATTGTTAAATAATTAAATATGGAGGCACTCAATATTACAATATTGCATTGTTTTAATCAAGGTGTCAGTTCCAGAAATGTAGATGGCCCTGGGTTATGGACCTGGGACAAATAAAGCTGAAGAGATTTAAGGGACAGAGATGTTGGAAAAGCAGAGAAGTAGATAATGAAGAGATGATTCAGTGGTGAGGGCTGAGCTAGTGTTCTGGAAGCAGGTCAGAAAATTGGGGAAATGGAAGAAGAGAGGTTTATAACTTTTATTATTAAAAGAAAATGTGGTGGGGAGAGTATAGCTCAGGGGTAAAGTGAGTGCTTAGCAGGCAGGAGGTTATGCATGAGGTCCTGGGTTCAATCCCCAGTACCTCCATTAAAAATTAATAAATAAAAACATAATTATCTCTCCCTCAAAAAGAAAAAAAAAAAAAAAGAAAATGTACCTTGGAAATCAACATCCATCAGCTCCAATCTTAGTTCCACTGATTGCTTACAGCCTGACCTCAGGGTCACATCAGAGCCAGCTCTCTCATTTGGAAACTGGAGATAACACTTGCTTCTTATGGCTGTTTCATGTGTACCCACCATTAGGCATTATCTTTGGACTGATCTCTTCTCTCCAGGAACTTACATTTTAGTAGAGGAGAGAACGTGCACTCAAGTAAAGACAATAGAGTGTGATGTATGCAGTGTGTGCACAAAGTCCTCCAATGACAGAAAGATGGGAGGGATGAGCTCCATGTGGACAGGGGAGGGTAGCCTGCACAGAGAAGGAGATACTGAAACTTCATCTCATTATTGATTGTCTAAGGTAGGGACCTGTCTTTGTCTGCTTGGGCAATAAAATACCATAGATTGGTGGCTTAAGTGACAGAAATTTATTTTCCTACAGTGTTGGAGGCTGGAAGTCTGAGATCAGGGTCCCAGCATGTTTGGGTTCTGGTGAGAGCTTCTCCTTCTGACTTGCAGAACGCTGCCTTCTTCCTGTGTGTCCACATGGTCTTTCCTTGGTGTGCCTACTGAAGGAGAGAAGCTGCCACTGTCTCTTCCTCTTCTTAGAAGACCACCAGTCCGATAGGGTTGGGGCTCCACCCTTATGATCTCTTTGAACCTTCATTTCTTTCTAAAATGCTGATCTCCAAATATAGTTACATTGGAGATTAGGGCATCAACTTGTGAACTGGGCTGGGGGTAGGGGGTGGGGAATGTGATCCAGTCCACAGAGCATCTAGTTAGAGGCAGGCAGCAAGGCTGCAAAGATGAAGGGACAGTGGATACAGAATCCACAGAGAGAGGCTGAGCAAAGGAACAGAAGCTCAGGCAGGCAGTCTAGTCCACGGGCCATTCTTCACCAGAGCTGAAGTTCTTCACAATAAGGTAATTTTTCTCAGACTAGGACTTTTTGCATATTTCCAATTTTTTAGGGCAAAAGGGTGTCTCTAAGTGCAGCTATCTCAGGCCATCTGGTGTAGCTCAGTGGGAGCACATGGCTGAAGAAATGATGCCTATATAGGAACAGATGACAGAGAAATGGGAAAAGCCATTGTCCTCTCCACCTTTGATTCTTCCATGGGGCGGACACACTAGCAGATGTTCAATCTGAGCCAGTTAAATTAGCCTGCTAGGAAAATCCACAAACTATAAAAACAAACTTGAGTTTTTGGTCCAGTGATGATGGAATGTATCTTCTTTTCAGAAAAAAAGAAAATAAAATTACTGCTTAATATTGCAGGAAAGGTGAGGTATTTGTTTGGGAGTTTGAGATTTGCAGATACTCACTACTACATATAAAACAGATAAATAACAAGTTTCTACTATAGAGCACAGGGAACTACATTCAATATCTGGTAGTTACCTATAATAAAAAAGACCATGAAAAGGAATCTATGTATGTATATGTATGACTGAAAAATTACACTGTACATCAGAAATTGATGCAATATTTTAAGCTTCAATTTAAAAAAATCCAAATATTTTAAGCTTCAATTTAAAAAAATCCAAAGAAATTACATATTCTCCAGAAGCTCAGAAATGTTGAACTCAGGGAAGAGTGGGTGTAAACAGAGCACTGTGATATGAATGCCCTTTCCACTGTCTCTTCTGTGTGCACAAGAGGACTGGAATTCTGCCGCCTTCTTTCAAATTAGGGGCCAATGACCAAGCATTGGCCAATGGGATGTGGGCAGCTGGGTTGCAAGCTGCTTCCAGGCCCGGACCTTAGATCTCCCTTGAGTGGTCCACATACTCTTTCTTCACTGCTGTAGGTGACACCCTGTCTTGGAGACCACATACTGTACCTTCTGAAGTTGTGAGATAGAGGCAGCTCACCTAACCCAAACTGGCTTTATATGAGTGAGAAGAAAATTTTTTATTGTGTTCAAACCACTTAAATAAAGTATAAGTTAGTTTATCTAACTTATTACCCTCTCCATGTGTGAGGAAATGTGTTTTCTGTTCTGCTTAGTTCTATTTTATTTTAGTTTTCAAAAATGCTGGTCCCGACCTACTCTGCTGATTTAATGACCCCTAATGGTCCTGAGCTTTAGTTCAAAAAGCATCCCTTTAAAGAATGCTAGAGTTCAGGCAAAGTAATGCAATGCTTGCCACTAAAACAGTTGGTTTGAATCACATTCTTAAAGACTTTGGGGCCATGGTTCAGACTGATCACAATTAGGAGGTTTCATCATCTTCTTAGGTGGTTAAAATCCTACCCCAGTCTTCTCACTGATTGCTAACAATGGGAACTAACTCTGAAGACTTGCATTTTTCAAAATAAGGCAAATACCATTAAAACATTATAAATATTCATGACACACTCCATAGAAAAGACAAAGGAAATGAGATACTAGTTTTGAAATGATAGCGTTTTCCCCTTTCTTGATCTGTGAAGGTTCAGACTGCCTTATTGGGTTTCATTTTCATGCACCGTCTTCTTCAGTCTAGGATTCCAAAGCTTTCATTCCTATCTAAAGCTTTCTGGAACAGTCTGGCTGAGGCACATCTCCAGGAGCTATTATCCCTCCAGCTGCTCTTCCTCCTTGAGGCTTACGTCCTCCAGGACAAACATGAGGCCAGTTAGATGTTGACCTTGTAATTAACTCAAATACTTAAGCTCTGAGAAAGGTTGTTCACTCTCTAGACATGTCACCGGGGAGCCAAATCTTTTCTCCCTGTGCTCATGGCACCCCGAGCCATGACTCTTTCATGAGACTTTGAAACTGTTCACAAAGAGAAGAATGTTGTCAGGGTAGCACCCTCTCACCCCCTTTTGTTTGTTTTTGATTCCTTGCTTAAAGGAATATACTGGTCAAGCAAGAGGGTGTTGGGTTTAGAGACAGCAGATCTCTATCGCTTCTGAAAAATGTAAGAAGTCTGGATACCCTGGTGTAGCCCAGGCTTAGATCTGACTCAGCCCGCCCCCCTATCTGTGGGTTTCAAATGATTTGAAACCCTAAGGAGATTTTTTTTTGGTCTATCCTGTGTCTACGTAAAACGTTTGATGACAAGGAGCCAAGTAAACTTTCTGTTGATAAGAACTTTTATTTAAAAATTTTCTTTCATTAAGCCACCTTATTATTTCAACATAACATTAGGAGCAAATTTAAAACAGATTTTGACCTCACTTCCTCACAGGTTAAAATTCTCTGATGTTACTTAGTTTTGGGGAAAAATGATTAGTAAATCTTTTTGCCTGAGTAGTTAAAAGCATGTGGTCATGGTCTTATGTGAAGATTCCATATTCTGTGGATTTGCAGAACAGGAAGAGAAATATAAGAAACTATCTAATAAAATCACAAAATGCTAGATAACCAGCAAAGTACAAATGAGGAATACTCAACTGTGATGTTGTCATTTACAACAAGGCAGAATCTACTAAGAGTAAAAGTGATCCATTTATGTCAGATATTTAAAAACAGAACAGAAGTCATGGAAAAACTTAAAGTTTTTCCATGCCATTCTGGACTTATTCTAACTGCAATAAATTAACCTCTAGTACTAGTTCCTACATTGATTATGAAGCATGATTATTGTTTAAGGCCACTGATATCTGGGATGAACCAGAAGCAAAGATAATTAGGTTATTATAGCCATGATGGCTGCTGACATTTGGGAGGAAGTAGAAAGCAGCAGAGTTAGAAAGGAGTGGGAATCATCTGAAGCACACAACCATGGAAGTCAATGGAGTTTTCACTGTAGAGAGCAAATGGGGGACAGAATCAAAGACTCTTGAACATCATGTCAAATGAATTAGATATTCTTCCTTTTACACGGAAAACCATCAAAAAGGCTTTAAAGCAGTGTAAAGCCCTATTAATTTAAAATTTAGATAGCAAGCCTCATTGTCAAAGACAGATTGGACGGCTGGACTGGAGGCCAGAAGTCCGAGGTAGCAACCTAAACTTAGACGGGAAAAGTAGAAATGGGGAGTAGTGGGTAGAAAAGGATATGTAAGGCAATGCAAATGGAGAATTACCAGAACTAGGGGATCAACTGAGTGTGAGAGTGAAGAAGTGGAAATTTAAAAATGATCCCAAGTTCCCTTTCATGGTGACTGCAGAGATGGTGATACAATGAAAAGAACACAGTAAACAGATATAAACTAGATAAACAACAAAGACCTACTGTATAGCACATAGAACTACTTTCAATATCTTGTAATAACCTATAACGGAAAAAATCTGAAAAAAGCTGAATTGCTTTGCTGCACACCCGAAACATTGTAAATCAACTCTACTTCAATTAAAAAAGAAAAGTGAGTTTGGGGATAAAGATAACCTGTTCAGTTTTGAACCTGTTAAGTTAAATTGTCAAATCACACCCCATTCATAATGGTTTTTGAAAACCAGGTCAAAGAATTCAAATTTCATACAGTAATTAGACAAGAGCTGCTGAAGAGCCAAATTACAGAAAAATAAAGATAGTGTTAAAGTATAATTTATTGTATATATCCATATATATCTTTTAAGAAGAAGAAATAGAAACATTCATCTTTCAGAAGCTAGTGATGTAAGCATGGCGATAGCAACAGAAAAACTTAGGAAGGGACCACAGAGGAGAGATTTGACATCACGTCACGTAAGGAACCCAGATCCCCTGACCTACATAACATCTGGGTCTGAATAAGGTGGCTTCTCCAGGTGGACTAAGTCCTACGGGAGGAAAGCTTCACGAAAATGATAAAAGACGTCCCCCCCCGTGGTGGTCTATAGTGCCATGCTGCAGCTCAACACGTAGCATGTAGAGTGTGGCCTGAATTTCAGCTCCCACTCACAACCTTTGACCTAGTTTCCCTTGCAGTGTGGGTGTGGGTGCCAGAGGGAGGGAAGGTAAGCCTGGAGGCATTTGACCAGATAAGAGAAAAGGAAGGGAGACTTGTCTTTAAGAAGATAAAAGACTCTCTTGGGAAAGGAAGATTAGATGTTTTCAAATGGCTTTACTGGGCAGAATTTTGACCAGCAGACAACTATTTCAAAATAGCAGGTAAATGTTTTAAGTAAATAAAACTGCTCAAAAGCATGGTTGACTTTCTTTGGAGACAGTGAGCTCAGTCATTGAAAGTCATAAAATGGACTCTGGGTGCCTAATTGATAAAGATTTTATAGAGGAATCCTTCAAAAAATTCTTTCAAGGCTGTGATTTGATGATCACGTGGGTGTTACGACCAGTAAATCTATAAGCACAGAGGAGAGCTGAACCCCTGGGATGGAGGAGGCAGAACTTGGTTTGGTTCTTGTAAGAGGAAAGTTTTCTCAAATACAAAGATTCGGGAAAAAAAATAGAAGCTCCCCCCCAAATTACCTTTTAATATTTGCCTAGCTGTATAATGTCTGCTATAATTGACTATGATTTAACTAACGGTATCAGATCAGCTTTGTCCTAAAAGTCCTACTTGGATTGATGGATTACTCTAGGAGAAGTTGGTGTGGATGAAATCCTGATTTGACTTTGGCTAGATTATGTGTCTGCATTCCCCAGAATTTTCTAGTGTAGGTAACTGGAGAGCTAGTGTTTGCTGTTTTGTGTTTCTGTATTCAACCGCTTTGATTTGATATACTTCACATCTTGAACATCAATTTTATTTCAAAAGGGAGGTCTTCAGTATGATCTGACTGTAAGTAAGTGTACAGGTAGGAAGTAACTGTATTTAACTGGAGTAAGAAAGTAAGAGTAATAAGTATCAAACACCTTGTTTTTATTTAATGTTAAATTCATTGGCCAACTAATTTAAGGAAAATATGCCTTTTTTGAAAAAAAGTCAGTTGATAAAAATCAAGTTTTTTCAAAGACTTCAGCAATGCAGGAAGTTGAAAGAAAATGGAGAAAGGATAACAGCTCACCAAGAAGGACAGAGGGGGACCTGAGCCAGCAGGTCAGTTACACAGCTAACGATGCTTCTGTCTTTTCAAAGGATAAATAGAAGGTCAGGAAGATAACCATCCTGTTTCCTGGTTCAGGGAGTTGCTGTAGATCTTGGAACATATTCTACCTTCCAACTCACAGCCCTCACTGGCGACTAGAAACAGGTTCTAACAGATCAGTGTGTCTAAGAGTTAATGTTACAAGCAAAGTAGAACATCAGGTCTAGCAATCATGTAAACCCATACCTATTTTAAATGACAGCAAAATAATCAGAATTGTAAGAAATGGAGGAAAATGAACTTTCAAAAGATCAGTGGGACAGTAGACCCATGAACTCAGTGCAACCCAAATACCTCATCACTTTAAAAAAACGGACTTCTCATTTAATTTATGAGAAATCCACTCATCAATCCTTATTTCTAGGATGCATTCCACTTGACAGGCACTTAAGATGAAACAACAGCAGCTGCAACCACCACCCAGTACCATTTTTTTTTTTTAAATCAGTTGTTGTCTGCCTGATATAACAAGCTAACTAACTGAAGTGCCATTTCAATTCAAGTAGCTTCATTAAGTGACCAGAAATGTGCATCTTTATCATAAACCATCTATTACTGGCTTTAGGATACTGTCATTGCTATTTAATTACAAGTTCTTTATGTCAACATGCAGAGAAGAAATTAAAGTAATTTCAACACTGCCTTACGTGGCAACCTTTCATAGTCTCTTCCCATTTGGCATGAGTATAGCCTAAAACGAGGTTCAGCCCTGTAAGGTACTATTGTATGAGTTATCTATTGCTGTGTAACAAATGACCATTTGAAGATGGGGCCTTGTTTGCCAGTTCCCAGAGCTGCAAATGTTTGAGGTATCAAAATGGTGCTGACTCTTTAAGTACTCATCACATCAGACCCTTGCTATGTTCCCCGTAAAGACAAGAAGGCCTCTCTCTCCACTCTGACCAGGTTTTGTCCTTCAGGCCCCAGAGCAACATGGCTTATGCCTGTGCCTGACAGGGATCTTCTGGAGGACATTTCTTTTATCTTCTGCAAGCAGCCCCTCTATCACAGGGTGTGTTGGTTACTCTGATGTGTCAACTTGGCTGGTACCATAGTGCCCAGGTATTTGGTCATTTTCCTGGTGTTTCGGATGAGATCAACATTTCAATTGGTGGACTCTGAGTAAAGCAGAATTCCCTCCCTAATGTGGGTGGGCCTCACTCAATCAGTTGAAGATCTGAGTAGAACAAAAAGAACAGCCTTCCCAGAGCAAGAGAGAAATCTCCAGCCTTGTGGCCTTCAGATTGCGACTGCAGCATGGGCTCTCCTGGGTCAACAGCATGCTATGCACTCGGCAGACTTTGGATTTTCCATCCACTATGATGATGCAAGCCAATTCCTTATAATAAATCTCTCCATGTACATAAAAATATATATTTACATACACACATCCTATTGGTTCTGTTTCTCTGGAGAACTTTGACCAATACATAAGGTCATAGTTCATGAGAATGGGCAGGACACAGTGCCATTCTCTCCCTCCTGTCTTGGCTCCAGGGCATAAATCCTCTCCCTCTTCGTTTTGGACTTCATTAAAACTCCTCAAGTGACTCAACATGCATGTCCCTAAGGTTTATTCCAGTTTGGACTGCTCTCCTAGGATAGATTCTGAGAAGTGGAATTCTTGGGTCAAAAGCCATGAGTATTCAAGACTCTTCATTCATATAGGGAAATTGGTCTCCTTAAATATACCTTCACTGGGCCTCCATCAGCAATGAATATTCAAATTTATATAGTGCATTGTTATTC
This sequence comes from Camelus ferus, assembly GCF_009834535.1. Lineage (NCBI taxonomy): Eukaryota > Metazoa > Chordata > Mammalia > Artiodactyla > Camelidae > Camelus > Camelus ferus. The sequence continues at coordinate 9,469,256 of NC_045724.1, read as the reverse complement.
TGATTAGCATTTATTTGATCACTGGCCAAGATGAATATATTTTTATGTTTATTAGCCATTATCCTTTCCTTTTCTGAGAATTGGCTTTTCATGTCTTTTTACTCATTCTTTTCAGGGGAAAGGATGAGGACTGAGAAAGGACATTAACTTTTTATCTTTCATGTAATGTGAAAATATTTTTCTCACTTTGTTGCTTGCCTTAACATTTTCACGAAATTTTTTCTTTTTATTAAAGAAATATATATTTATTGTAGAAAAAATTTTAAATGTATAAAATCACATAGAAAGAAATAAAAATTACCCAAATTCCCCAGAGATGGCTATTACCAACATTTTGCTGTAAGTTCTTCTGGTCTTTTGTTGTGGATATATACAAATATATGCACATAAGTATTTTGCTTTTAGGAAATTACATTTCACATTTTACTGCTTACATTTTCAAGTTTAACTCTAGAATATATAATGAACATCTTACCATGTTATTAAATGTTATTTTATAGCATGATTTGTTTAACTTACTTCCCGTTGGAGATTGCTGATTGTTGCCAGTTTTTACCATAGTAAATAGGAACGAACATACTGGTAAATAAATCTCTCCAAATATCAGTAGTATTAAATAACAGAATTATAATTTCTTGTGAAAAAGGAGACATATTTTAAACACTTCTGATACATATAACCAATCTTTTCTCCAATGCTATGTATAACTCCTACAATAATATAAGAAAATGCTCATTTCTCTATACCCCTAGCAATATTTGGTATGATTATTAAAAACAGCACCACCAGAAAATAACTTTGACAATACGTAGGTAAAAATGAGCGTCTCTGATATTTCACCTTTTTCTTGATATTCATTCTTCTATTCATTCCACTAATAATTACTGAGTACCACCACAGACCGGGCACAATGTTGACTCCTGAGAAAACAGTAATTCTCCCTCCCCTCCCTGAATCATTATCTTCATTTTCTGGGTCAAAAGAAATTCTTGCCATGGACTCGTCCTCTCGAGTATCCAAGCATCTCAAGGATACGTTGTACCTCCCCTATTTCTCAATTATGGTAGAGTTACTCCTATAGGACAGTCTAACCCTTATCTGCTCTGTTATGGTCAATACTGTAAAGGATAGTTCCATCTGAGTAACTTTTTTTTTCAGATACATTCTTGATTTTTGTTAAGATCAATGTAATACAGGAGGTATGGGCAAATCAGTCAAACAATGAGCTTCTGGGAGAAATTATGAAATAAAACTGAAAGGCAATTTGGTCTTGTAGAAAGAGGATAGATTTTGAGTTAAGAAAGATGTTGGTTCTCACACCTGCACTGTAGCTGTGAGCAAATTATTTAGTTGCTTCTTTTGTGAAGTCTGGCTTATATATAACACTTTTCTTACTGAATAAAAAAACCTAGAAGAGTACCAGCCACTGAGTAGAGCTAAGGGTTTTTGGTTTGTTTCAACTAGACTTTGTTACTTGGGTGCCCCCTTTCATAATCTTCTCTCTAGTCTTGCCTCCCTGTGTCTTCTGAGGAATCCTTAACATTCCCTGTTGGCCCTGGAAGACTTGAGGTTGTTAATCTGCACTTTCTTCTTTAGATGACGCCTTGTGTTATGAACCTGTCTTTGCCCGGCTCATGCACAAAACCCTGGTCTGACCAGACCCTGCTTTCCATGGTGATAAATAGTTTTCAGGAAATCTGTGAGTTCCTTGTGGGCAGAAAACATGTCCTGTGTTTCCTCTGTGTTTCTATCTTCAGCACCTGCAAGTGCTTAATGATCATCTATTGAATGACTATTCATCTGAACTTGGATGTTAAGGGCTTATGTGTGAAATCTCAAGAGTAATTTTTTTTTTTTTTGCATTTCAATGCCCTTCTTTTGTTTCATCTGAAGATATCCTAGCTACCTACTGAGAATGAACCCAAATGGTACCTTCCCCAGGAGGCCCTCCAAGCGTCCCTGATGGAAAAATTACTCAGTTCTCCACACTTCCCATGCACTTAGTCTATTTGCTTTCATTGTCTCCTCCTTTGGTAGACTCTGATCTGCTTATTTTTGGATTTCCAAATGCTCAACGTACTGAAGAAAGCATTCAATAATTGTCTGTCTGAGTAGGAGAGGGAAGCTGTGTTTAATCCTCCGTATGCTTTAAAGTTCAGTTTGTATAAAGAAGAAGCTGATTTAAAATGTCCTTGAAGGACAGACAGCAAAAAGAGGCAATGAGCAATCATCGGAGAGAGCAGGGGATGTGGAGACAGAGCAGGTTTGATTGGTGGTGCCGAAGTTCATGGGTGTCTGTATGGAGGCCAACTTTCCCCTATCTCCAGCTGCCTCTGGTCTCTGCCTGGTACCAGCAGGAAAGCCACTAGGGGTGGCAGTACTTTCCCTGTAATTTAGCAAATTAGAAATAATCCTCTCACTTTAGAGACATGTACTGATGATGGAATTCCAGGCACCACGGCAGACTCACGGCAGATATGTATACTTTTCAAAACACACTTGGAAGCCCCTGCCTAGAATGGTCCTGCTGAGACAAGTCCACGGGCCTTCCTGATGTAACTCATTAAAGGAAATATGTAGGTAACCAGAGCTGAGGTGGAAGGCAGAGGGGTAGATAAGGACCAGCTTCAGCATCTAACTGGTTATCACAAAAATCTGTCACTTCACCCTTGCAGTACCTCATGGCTTTGTATTAGGAAATTTAATTATCATGCTTTTGATTCAACTTCTCAATCCAAAGACTGAGGTGTTTTTAAAAAGACTAGACTTTAATTTCCTAAGGTTTTTAGGAGATATTTAACCTTTTCCTTGCCAGCATTTCTGAGACATTTTTCATTGATCATAGATGACCTTAGAACATCACCCAGTCCGCAGGCCTTTTTTCCCTCTTAACGCTTTATTTTATCCTTAAGTGCCCATTTTCCACTTGTCAACTTCGCAACGCTGGACAAAACTAAACTCAGAGTGTCAATGGAGGAGACTTTCCCAAGGATCACCATCAGGAGTGCCACTGTTAACTGAAACACAGCCACTTTCTAACGGCCCCTTCACTCCCTCACTGTGCGGCTGAAAAGAGAAGGAAGTACACACTATTGAGGAAAAAAGATTCAGTCTTAGAAAAATTTTGTTTCTCTTAATGTTTCTAGTTTGACTTTGGGAAAAGGAATATGTATTATTGTTTTCAGACATCAAGTCATCTGTGCATTTTGAATTTTCCACCAGTTATCTTCCCACGTGTGGAATGAACAAATGTGGGAAAGAATTGGAGACTGATGATTTAATTTTTTAAAAAATAAAACTGATGAGACAGCAAATGATATTCAGTTCTATTAAAGGGACTAAGCACAGACCTTAAAAAAAAATCCTTACATTCCTTGCATTGGGATTGTGTGATATGGTTCCACAATTCAGGGAGATTGGAAATTACAGAACATCTGCAGCGAAATTGGTTTTCTGTGGAAAACTGATGAATCACTTACTGCCAACAACTAGAAGGAAAAGCACTTGTTTATGCCCTTATGTAATGAATTTTTATGAGGTGAAGTTTGCTGTTTATAAAAAATACACTTTAAGCTGCTGTAGATGTAAAATAATAGAATTCAGAATTCAGAGCAATGCATTACTGCAAAGACAGTCACTAGCAGAATATTATCTGCTTACAAAACACCAAAACAGGACTATTACTTCTATAATGGAATTAAAAAAAAATCTCATCTACCCAGTTGGATTCGAGAAGAAAAAGTATTTAAAGAGACATAGCTGAAATTGACAGCTCCAAAATTGCATGTATTTTCAAAGAAAAGTTATTAATTCTCTCATTGTGCTTCTGAATTCCAACTGTGTTTTCCCTCAAAGCAAGATTGCCACAGAACATTTTAAATTAAAAATGGCACTCCTAAGTTTCACCACAAAGACAAACTGGGAGTGCTGGCCGCTCTGTGGTCTTACAGAAATGCATGCAGAAATCTCACAATACCCTCAGTTGTTCCGCTCAGCGTGAAGGGCTCCATGGTCAAACCCCAAACTCTCTTGCCTTCTCCACTTAGTGAGCATGCGTGTTGTGCCAGTCACTGTCTGGGGATGCAGTGTCACAGAACGGTGAGAAGGATACGGCCTCTGTCCTCCCTGAGCTCACGGTCTGTTTTGCCACTTGAAAAAAAGTCATCTGATCGAAACTGAGGAACATTTTAGTAGCTTTCAGAAGAGGTACTAAGAAATATCGCACACAATATTGGATGGGGGTCCTTTGCATGCCCTTTGTATTTGGTGGGGAGCTAAGCATTTTTAAGGCAATTAACCATCATTTCCTTGAATGGAAAACCATCATAGTATTTTATATTTTTTGTTGACTAAAAAGGCACTCCTGCAAACTGTCGGGGAGTGACGAGCACAGAGGCCATCAGGGAAGGACGCTACTTCCTGAGGGCTTAGGGATAACGTTTACCGGGGAACCATCCCAGACACCTAGCAGGACGGTAAAGCCTCTGGCTCCACAAATTCAGAACTGTGACTATTTAGACAAAGTCTCAGCTGAAGTTCAAGTTTGCGTTATGTCTTATAGGCACCCAAACCATAGAAATACCTCAAAAATGTCAGCATCTCTGTGTCCACATCTGGAAAGAATACAAAAATCCTGGGTGAGACCCTGTGTCTTGACTCTTATTTGAGGACATATGGTCACCTTACAGGCTTAGGTGAATTGATAATATAAAGTATTTATGTCAATTGTTTTGATCTGGTGTACTAGTTTCAGATATTTTAAAGTAATTAAACTACCTTTGTTTACAAATACTGTACATTTATTTTTAAATACCATAGAAATGCTTTTGGAAAAGGAAGTGGGAACTTTTTATCTTTTTGTTGCCTACAGACTTCAACGTGGTTAAAAAATGTATATACCATATGGAGTCAGAGATATAATATGTAACTTAAAATGCATAAACTATTCAGACTCTTTCAACAGTTTGTGGTTTGCCATAAATAAAGTCAGGCTTTATTTACTGTAATGCAAAAATAGGCACTCTAAGGTTTTTAGGGTCTGATATCTCCTCAATTCACGCATTTAAGGACTTGTTTACTAGTTGTGCAGATGTTTTACCTTTGAATTGAACTGAGACAAAATTGGCCATGAGATTTTACAGACATAAGTAACTTGTTTCGGTGTAATTAAACAGTATTATATGCTGTTGTAGAAAACTTGGGAAATGTAGAAAAGTATAAAGAAAAAAATCAAAACTGAATTACTTAGACGTTTATTATAAGATACATGCGCTTGTTTATCTCACAGTTGAGATCATATTGTACTTAATTTAATATCCTACTCCTTTCATTTTAATATATTGTAAGTACTGCCCTATGTAATTAAAGTTATTTGTATGTATTTCTGCATCAAAGTTTTTTCCATGGTATTTATAATATTGTTTGAGTCAATTAAAATGCTATACCAATTTATTTGTTTCCCCACGGTTGAACATTTGTGTTGTTTCACATCTTTATTACAAATAGAGGTATCTTGAACATCATTTCAATAAATCTGTACCTAAAATCTTATTATGATGTCCTTGAGACAGATTCTTAAGGTCAATGGACATAAACATGCCCACATAGCCACATCCATGTGATTTTCAAATCAGCTTTAAACAGATTTTTGTTTTACTGGCTCTGGGATTTTGTCGAAGGCATGAACCAAAACTGTTAATGAGAAAAAGTTACTTTCCTGTGAGTGAGAAGGAACAAGAACTACCTATTTGAATACCATACTTTTGGGTTTCCTGGCCTCAGGAGTGACTTGGTTTGACCTTGTTTGACTTGTTTTAATTGCCGGAGTAACAGCTCAAAGCAAGATTCCATGAACACCTTTGTACAAAATGGTGCCTACCTTTAAAAAAATCTTTTTTAAATGACATTTTAAAAACCAAAAGCTTTTCCTTGAAAATATCAAGAAAAAAAATAACAGATGACCCAGAAACATAAAGGTATATCCTGTCTTGTTTCACGACTGACGTACTCTTAGAAAGAAAAAAAAAAAAAAACAACAACATAGAAGCAAAATACTTGCCAACTTACTTGCGGGGAATATAAGTGTAGATGGCACACTCATTTTAGCTGCAGAGAACCACTGGGCAGCAGGACCGGAGAGAATATGGCCTATTGGTTTGGCTATAAAAGTATGTGTGGAATTGTTCTGTTGCTGAAAATGTCTTTTCTTAATCCAGTAGCACTTCACTTACTGAGCGCTGTTAGGAAAAACAGCTTTTTTAAAAGCCAGTGTTCCAAATGAATCAAGTTGTTGGCTTTGAGGGCCGACACATTTTCAAGGTTCCTTAAATACAGCAATGCTCATGTCGTAGCCTCCTTAACCAATGATACAGATTATAAAGTCACTTTTATCGATGATGCAAGGTCATTTTTTAAACCATAATTACTATTCAGTTAGCCCTCAGAGCCTGTGTGTCCCTACTCTAAATGTTACCAGATCACACTTTTTAAGTTTTTTTTCCATCGATACCAGGTTTTCCCTTATTTCTTGTTACTGTAAACATGCTTGCTTTTTAACAGTTTCCTCCCCCTCATCTGTTATTTTTAACCTGTCAGTGAAAGTTTATTAGAAATCTATCCAAAATAAAGCAGCCTCTAAGTGAAGACTCAAGGAACTACCCCGGGCGGAGAGCTTCGGTGCATGGAATCTATGAAAGTCTGTTTTGACTTCTCAAGGCTTGGCTGACTTCCGGGTCTCCGACCATTTCAGACAGTGGTGCTGTTAAGGTACCACAGACTGAGCAGAAATAATAACAATCATGACTCGTATCGATGGATTATTTGCTATAGCCTTTGATCTGGTTTCCTTGCTCTTATTCATACCTTCCCACATGTCAGCAACAGTGAGCCTTTAAAAGAATGTAAGTTTGATGGTATTTCTCTGTTTAAAATCTTCCAGTGGTTTTCTCAGACTTAGAATAAACTCAGGTATTTTTTCATCCCATCACGGGCTGGCCCCGGGCCCCCTCATCTCACTGCCTCCCTTCCTACCTCTCTTGCTTGTTCTGATTTCTTGTTGTTCCTTGAACAGGCAATGGGCTCTCATCTCTGAACTCGAGCGCTTGCCATTTTGATCTCCCGGCATTCCTCCTCTGCTTGGCTTTCTCTCTCATTTCATTCAGATCTTTTCAAATCTCAGCTTTGCAGAGAGGACTTCCAGGAGCATGTAATTCAATACAGCATCCCTGTAGTTCCCTGTTCCCTTAGTCTGCTGCATTTTCCTCAGAGCACTTCTAACGTCTGAAGTGATCTTACAACATGTGTTTATTGTCTAGCACCCCTCCAAGAATGTAAACTCCATGAGAGCCAGGGTTTTATTTTATTCATGAGCGCATCTCTGGGTACAGAAGCAGCATGCCTGTAGGGGCTCAAGGAAGAATCAGTGAAAGGATGGTATGTTATTTAATTCCAATTCCAGTCCTAAGAGGTAGACAGGACTGAATGCTCATTTCATAGGCTGATCCAGCTGAAACTCAGAGCAGTTACATAAACTTGTTCAAAACCCACAGCCATTAAGTACTGAAGGCAGGGGTGCTGGGAACAAGGGAGCAGGACATGCCTCGAGTCAGCCTGGACCAATGTGCGAATTTAGATCCAATCACTGAAGCCACTTAGATACACTAAATACACAAGTAGGGAACCTGACTTGAGAACCAGCTGCATGGGAGAGGAAAGAAAAATGGGGCTGGAAAGGTTCTTGTTTTCCCAAAGGGGGACACTCAGGGTTGCATGTTAGCGTCTTGTCGCTAAAGTGGAAACACATGATGTAGCTAAGTGTGACCCAGTTGTCGTGAACCTTGAGCCCTGAAGCCGCTAGGGAGCGCGGACAGAAGCACCAGGGTCAAAACGAGTCTCCCGGCAGCCCACAGGGGCGCAGGGACCATGTGGAGTCTGGGGCTGTCACAGCAACTTGGCCTCGGGCCCGCATCTCTGCGGCGAGGCGAAGCTCCGAGGCAGCACTTGGATGGTCTCGGTGGTCCTGATCCACTGATTAGCAGCTGACCACCACCTGTCTAGGGTGTGATCTCTGCCAAGGATCCTCACAAGCAGGAAAAACAGAAACAGGAAACTCTAAGGAAAAAGCATGGAGGGACGGTAGCAGGTGTGGGCCATGCTGGGGTAGCCACCTGGCCCCTCCTCCAAGGATGGCCTCACTGCCCGGCTGCGGGGAGTCAGGTCAGCAGGCAGCCTCTAGCCCTTTGGTGTCTCTCGGGTGCAGAGCTTCCAGGCCTGAGGTGGTGTCCTTCCCGGAGCAGCCACATCCAGCGTCTGAGAGGTGGAGGTGGAAAGGCCTGATGACTCTGGCCCAACCCCGGGGGTCCTGACAGACCGCACAAGCTCCCCCACTCTCCGTGCGGTGGCTGAGGCTGGCGGGCCTGTGTTGTGATTCTGTCTCGTCTGCTTCTTTGCCATTTCCTCTCACAGGTGTGGATCCCTAAGGGGCATCCTGCACTTCAAACCCCTTTCAAGATCTGCTTCTGCAGAACCCAACCTGTGAAGCTGGGTTTAGTCATTAGCTGACAGAATGTCTCCATTGGTTCACTGGGACTGAGACAGAGGCTCTGGTTTCCAGGGATGAGCAGAACAGCCACGGTCTCCAATCTCATGGCAGGTGGTGGTGGTGGTGGGGTCATTACTAGTCGGGGTAGCAGACGTTAAGTAAAAATAAAAAATTTAAAAAGAGACATTGTACCAAGAGCCATTAGGTCCGTGGGGGAAGAAAAAAACAACTCCCATAACATTGACAACTCTATTAGCATGCACGTAAAGCACTGTGTGTTCATGGTAAAATCATGACAGTGTGGGTACCTACTCGGAATTTGCTATCAAAATAACAGTTAACAAAATTGTTGGTATAACAAATCTTGCTGACTTTAATTCTTTCAGATCTTCAATCTAAGGCAATCATTCAATTACTTATTAATGTCCTTATCAAACTAGGTCACTGGTAAAATTAAAGGCTGCCCGTAGACCACTGGGGTAAGGAAGGTGAACATCGACACTAGTTGGGTTTTACTGTTTCCACCTGCCAGGCAGCCACCACTCTCACGACAGCATCCTGGTTTCCTGGGGGGCACTGCCTCCTCTCCCACTGTGGGTTCACAGGTGCTCCAGAGGGGGCACCATCCACCCTGGAGTCACTGGGGGCGTGACTTCTCCCTCTTGGTTGGGGAATGTGTACACAATCCCAGGCTGACCAGTGACTGTGAGCTCCTGGACTTTGCCAGGACTATCAGGCAAGAAGCTCCAGGCCAGTGAGATCAGAGTGCTGGCAGAAGGTAGGTCCTGAGCTTCTGGTGGCCACCGTTTTGCCCAAGAAAGAGGCTGACTGAATCCCTTAGAAACCGACTTTAGAGAGAAGCTTAAAATGACAATTGGGACATCAGATCTTCAGGTTTAAAGCAACAGGTCTTACTATTTGTCATTTTATGATGTTATGACATCATTTCTGAAAAGAAATGCACTCATCCCAGAACCTTCACAGTCTTTTATTTTTAGACTCTAACCTCTTTCCAGGAAGTGGCAAAATGAGCATTCTTAGGAGTCACTGGATAAAAATGATCCATTATTCCTGACATTAAAAATGAAATTTAATGATTAAAAAAATACATTAACACTCGCATAATCTATTTAGAATCGTGTGGTTTCTAGTGTGAGTAGAACATAGTCATGCCTGGAAAGGAACAGAAGGCAGTGGCTGAGAAGCATGTGTCCTCGTAAAACAGGCCTATATTGTGTGCTCAGGATGACTAACACCAGGGACTTTAACATGACACAGTTTTTCCCAGAGGAAACAGTTTTAATTTCTAAATGGCATTCACTTCAGACATCTCGATCCCTGATTTCAGGGGCTGCAGGCTGTGCACCTCTGTGCCACACTTGGGACAGGCAAAGGACACGTCAAATAAGCAGCTACTCTTGATGCAGTAGTAACAGAAGATGTGCTCGCAGCCTATGGTGTGGGGCATGGTGGGCCACTCCCCACACAGGGAACACTGCTTGCCGCTGGTGGCCAACGTGCTGTCACCGTTAGGAGCACCGGTCAGGGGGACACACCATGAAGAGAGCTTGGCTTTCAACTTCTGGACGTTGATAAGTGGCAAGAGAAAAATCAGAAACTCAGCGAAACCATGCCAGAGGAGCTCCCGGTTCATATACTCGAAGCCCACTTCCCGGACGTTTTGGGGCTTGCAGAATACGGAACGAATGCCGAGCAGACGTTCGGTCAAGGTCGCGAACTTGCCTTTATGGAGGAAGAGCAAGAAGTTAATCAGCCCACCGAGCTTCAAAAGTCCCACCACAAAATTCACGCACTGCTTGGCCTTCCTGAATGATGCGAGGTGACGGTTTTGAAACAGATCGTAGCATCGCTCTTCCAACCACTTTCCCCCAATGGTGCAGACGGCGTACCAGAGCTTTTGGTTCTTACTCGGCGGCTGGTATCTCAGGCTGGGGGAGAAATCATTCTTGTACTCAATATTCAAAACCGACTGTCCCACTGTGGCATTTTTAGAGTAGATGGTGAATCTCCACAAGAAAAGCCACAAGAATGCCTTCACCTCTGGCTCAAAGCGGGCTAATAGCCCCGGCTTAAATCCATGAAAGCACTGAGTAAACTGGGACCAGACGAGCTGCTCCAGGGCCTTGTTTAGTTCAAGTGCATCCAACTGACTTATTCTCAGCACTCTGTCTGCCCCCTTCGTCTCCTTGTCTCTGGAAGCCATGCCTTCTCTGAAGGTCTCTAGGAAAAAGGACAATTAGAAACTATCATCAAACAGTCACAATCTTGTCCTGTCTTCTCACCTTACACTTGGAAAACGGTGGCGCAGACGACCCAGGGCAAGAGATGCGCTTCAAAGCAGCACAGTGAACAGTCACTGCTTACATGAACCTCTTTCTCTTTCTTCTCTCCCTCTCCCCCTTCCTCTTTTCCTTTCTTTTCTTTCTATTCTTTGTCATCCCCCTCCCCTCACCAAAGGAATAACAAGTTTTTGCAAGTTGCATCCAATTTCCACAAATGTTCCTCTAGGTCAACCTCCTGGAGTGGATATTTCAACGGGAGATGATAAAATCCTGACGCTGACAGCGACGAGGCTGAATAATAACATGACTAATGGAGAGATACACGAACTTAATAAATACAATGAAACATGGGGAACGTCACGATGGATGGTAAGTCAAGACCTCTGTTTAATTTCCAGCACTTTTACTGACTCCAAAGGAATATTTTCAATAAGTCGTTTAATCTTTCTCAAGCACATTTTATGTTTGTAAAGGAAGTTAGGAGAAAAAAATAAAGGAATAAATGTTTATTATTCTATCACACTACTGCAGAAAAGAAATATGAGCACAAAGCAACACGAATGCAAAAATGTCATTATTAAGGTACTGGAAAGGTGCGCATAGTTTTCTATGATGTAAAAACAGACACTGAGATCATTTTATAAATACATTTGGTGCTACAGAGACCACAATCTTATTTAAAATGCAATAGAAAAAGCTAATTAATGGTTAGCTGGGTATGACTGACTCACCTGAAACGCGTTTATTAAATGCCTGTTACGTGTAAGTCAACGCATCAAAACCACCCAGTTGCTGTTGTCAAAAGTTGAGAGACCAGTTTAGATATTTTACATTTTATGAATGATCTGGCCAATCCAAACCATGACAAGAGATCTGTTTAAATTTAGTTTTTAAAATAGGCTCAGGACACACAGAGCTTGGTCATGATCTCCGTCCCTTCGAGAAGCCTGACCTGCTCAGCAAACACCGACTTAACAGATGGAGATGCGGGTCCCGCGGGGGTTCAGTGACACCAACCATGTGGCTGTCGTGATCTTGGCCAAGTCATTTCACTTCATCTCTGCCTTGGTTTCTTCCCTTACAAAACTAAGGGCTGGAGACAAAATGACCTCTAAAGTTCTTTCAAATTCTATTTTATATATATATATATATATAAATATATATATAAAATTTTTTTTTACAAAATTATACAAAAATAGGAATCAAAAATGACTGTGAAATCATAGGTTATTTAGAGCTGTTTTCTTCTTAAACCAGGTATGTGACAGGAATGCTTCTCACCGACAAATGCCAACTGTCTTCTGGGGTGATCTCACCTTTGTCCCCATCCTGCAGCTCCCTCAAGACTTGCCAGCCTGTGGCTACAACAGTGCAGATTTTCACTGTAAGTTCTGTGAAATCCTGGCCTCATATGAACCAGGAACCACAGGAAAGAAAGGGGGTTCAGACAGAATTCCCTTTCCTCTGTTTTTCTAATCCATTCACGACTCTATCCGCCCAAACCTTTTCCGAATGCTGACAGCTCTCAGCTCTCTCTTGGACGACGTCTACTTGGCCTGTCCCACCTCCTGACTCCGTCAATGCACCTCACGCACCACGATCCTTTGACAACACAAGCCTCCTCCCATTCACCCCATTTGCTCTGCTTCCTAACATTTCAATCTCTGGTCATAAAGTGCCCAATTCTCCTGGTCACAGTGGACATCTGCTCTCTGTTCCCTTCACCTTGAAAGGGCTGTTCTTCTCATTCTCTCAGTGAAAGACTCACCTGGTCCTAAGTTTTTAAGTCCGAGCTTAGGGGACACTTCCTTCTGGCTCCCAACTTGAGCCAGCTGCCTCTGCTAACTGTTCCTTTCATGCTCTGTTCTTCCTCTTTCTTGGCCTTCCTGTACTGCAGAAAAACTATTTTGATATTTCACATAATGCACTGCCTTTTAATTATCAATTTCCTCCACTAGAAGATAAGCCTCTAAGACTGAGTCTTCTCATGGCTGAATGTTAGCAACCAGCCCCGCGCCTGGCACACGGGCCGCGTCCTACCAGCCAGCCCCGTGCCTGGCACACGGGCCACGTCCTACCAGCACGAGATGAGCAGATTAATGACCAGGATGAAAAGTCCCAGGTGGGTGAAGAGTAGAAAATACAAACTCCCATCCAGTAAAACCCTGTCAAGTCCCCACAGCCAGATTGTTGATGGCTACTTCTCTCAGCGTGTTTGCTGTGCATCTGCTACTCCCCAGAGCACGGGTCAGAGCTGGTGATGAAGTGGTAGACCAGACAGTCTCAACGATCATCTGACCAGACTATCATCTAGTGAGTGGGAGGAGGGGGAAAGGAAGATGTCCTGCAGATCATCCCCAGGCAATGACAATAAGGTGTGGTACATGATGAGCGTTGTGCTCACAGCTGGACCTCAGAAGGTCCAAGAAGGCTTCGTGGAAGAGGCAAGATCTTTGCAGCCACCTGAAGGATTAGCAGTGTCAGGCGGATAAAGGCCAGTGAGAACATGACTCCAACAGAGGGAACAGTGGGGGCCAAGGCTGGGAGGCGCAAGGACAATAGAGAAGGCTGGAAAGGAAAGCAGGAGGCTCAGGCTCCAGGCCCTAGAAGCCAAGCTGAGGACGTTATATTTGAGCAAGAAGGTAACGGAAAACAAATACAAATGAACTTATTTACCAAACAGAAGCAGACTCACAGACATAGAAAACAAACTTACAGTTACCAAGGGGGGAGGGTGGGGAAGCATAAATTGGAAGTTTGAGATTTGCAGATACTAATATATATAAAATAGATAAACAAGTTTATACTGTAGAGCAGAGGGAACTATATTCAATATCCTGTAGTAGCTCATGGTGAAAAAGAATATGAAACGAATCTATGTATGTTCATGTATGACTGAAGCATTATGCTGTAACAAGAAGTTGACACACACTGTAAAGTGACTATACTTCAATAAAAAAATATACATATAAGGAAAAAAGCCTACATTCTAAGTGAAGTAAGCCAGAAAGAGAAAGAAAAATACCATAAGAGATCGCTCATATGTGGAATCTAAAAACAAACAAACAAAGCATAAATACAAAACAGAAATAGGCTCATAGACACAGAACACAAATTTGTGGCTGCCAAGGGGGCGGAGGGTGGGAAGGGATAGATGGGATTTCAAAATTGTAGAATAGATAAACAAGATCATACTGTAGAGCACAGGGAAATATACACAAGGTCTTATGGTAGCTCACAGAGAAAAAAATGTGACAATGAATATATATATGTTCATGTATAACTGAAAAATTGTGCTCTACACTGGAATTTGAGACAACATTGTAAAATGATTATAAATCAATAAAAAATGTTAAAAAAATTTACTATTATAAAGTCAAATTGATGATTATAAGTGTCTATATTCTGGAAAAAAAAAAACAAGGAAAAAAAGTCTATAACCAAAAAAATAAATAAATAAAGGTAACAAGGAGCCACTGAATAGCTGTAAGCAAAGAACAATCCAACCTGCATTTCAGAGAGCTTGTTCTGGACACATGGAGAACGCATTAGAGGCTGAAAGACTGGAGGCACAGAGACTGATTAAGATGATCGTTCAGATGATTTAGTGAGAAACTAACGATGTCTGAATTAGGAAGGCATCAGTGGGGATGGAAAAAAATAGGTACCTTTCAGAGCTACGAGGTGGAAGAACTGACAGGACTTAGTGAGAAGGAAGCCAAGGAGGACTGAGCTGAGTCACGGAGGGGATGGTAGCGCAATTCTCTGGAACAGAAAACACATGCAGAGGTACAGGTCTGAAGGTTCCCCTTATATATATTATATATATGTATAATAAATAAATCTGTGTAGTTTTCGAGATCTGAGGCTCCTATGAGACAGCTTAGTGGAGAAGTCCAGGAGGCAGTTATGGGATGTGGGAGAGAAAATCTGAGTGGAGATTTTGAGTGTGAGCTCCCTCTCCTGGGACTCATCTATTATAAATCTACTTGATCTACTTAAAAGCTAAGATGAGGAAGGCAGAGGAGATGGTATTGCACGGTTCTCAGAGGCAATGGATACAATTTCAAAACTATCTCAATAGAAAAAGGATTTCAAAATTTATGCAAAAAATCATCAATGAATAAGATTATATTTCTCACCTTTCTTGGCAGTTTACAAATTTTCCCTAATCAGCATATCCTTTATGTAATTAATTAAAAGACCTAAAACATTATTTTAAGAAACCTCATAATCTAACCAAAATCTATACAATTACTTGCTCATACTTACCAGATCATCCTTCTTACCTCTTCACTGTCCCTGGGATAAAGTGCACACTTCTCAGACCTAACTTAGCCCAGTTCTGCCTCCATCTCCATAACCACGTAACCATATAAAACACCATCCCCCAGCCGAGCCTTAAATTCCCGACCACCGTTCAGTCCCACCTCAGGCCCTTTCCCCCTGCACCTCGAACACTTACCTTCTTGACCTCCCACTGCCCTCAATATCTGCCCTAACGTTCCAACCCTGGTCCAACATTCTCCATGAAACCTTCTTCATTATCTCCAACTCCCTTCCATGACCGCCATTTTGAACTCTTGACAGCCCTCAACTATCTGTCCTGTGATTTCAGCTGCGTGAATACATCTCTCCCTAACTTGACCGTAAATTAATTTGGGGAAAAAGCACCTTATCTTATACCTCTTCCTCAAAGTGCCTGCCACCTCTAAAGTGACTCTGATACCTAACTCAGTCTTCCTCACGCAAAGTCCTGTCATCACTCAGGAGATGCAGGAATATGGTCTCTGTAACTCTTCTACTGTAACCGTGTCTGCAACTTGGCATCTTCCCCAGATTTCATCTTCTGGGGTCAGCGAGATAAGGGAAGCTCTCCTATTTGTCAGCGTACCCTGGAGAGGCTCGGACCGTAATGGACTTCAGTACCAAGTTCAACATGACCAGTTCCCTCCCTTCGCCCCCTCCCTGCCCCCGGGTTTCAGATGAGGATCAGGTGAAACAGTGCGTGTTATAGGTACCAGTTTATTTATCTTTAAATATTAGAATCACAACTAGTTCTTATTAATCTCACAGAACTTATCACAAATGCAGGCTGAGAGGGGCTGCTCAGTCGCTGTCTGTCCACGCCATCTGCAGTGGGAGGAGCGGCTGGCCGCTCGCCGACGTCCTGACCGGACACCGCTGAGAGCAGCGAGTCGGGCTGGGTGGTGGGGGAGGCACCCTCTTCCTCAGGTTCCTCACTTATGTTTGGGGAGAAACTGCTCAGAGAGAGTGGCTGCTCGAAGGAATCATCTATTTCAAATCCCTCATTTCTGGAGGAATCATACTTAAGAGCATTTTGTAAAGACAGGAGATTTTAATGGCTGCCAGAAAAGGGATTTCACACACTCTCTAACCCATCCCATATTTAACAGTCCTTATTATAAAAAAATTCTTTCTTATCCCTTCTGTTACAGTTTAACTTTTTTTTTCTTTCCTCGTTTTCACCCCAGGCCTGGCCTCGGTGCAGATTAAGAACAGCTGGGCTTGGGCTCCTCCCTGCAGAAGACTCTTTCCTAGACCAGCAGACTATTACTAAGCTGCTCTCCAGCCTCCGCTCTTCCAGATGAATAATTTGTTTCTCTACTTTTCTGTTTCAGGTTTTCGTTTCCAACATTTTAGTCATTTTTGTGACTTCTTGTAGCTGTAAACACAGAACAGACACTGTTCATTATGACCCGTAGGCCGTTAAGGCTGAAGGCCCCTCCGATGCACGGACTCCTGTGGGCAGCCGAGGCAGTGGGGAGAGCGCACTGACAATCAGACAGACTTGGGCTCAAGTTCCTGCTCTGTCATTCAGTTGCTATGCGATCTTAAAAAAGTCATTAGCGTCAGATTCTCCTAAAAGTTGGAAATAAACAGCTTCCTCACAACACTGCTGAGATTAAACCAGAGAATGTTGCGAAAGTGGTCTGGAAATGGGCAAACCGTATTACTGGTGTATTATTGCTACTTTGGCTGTGGATGAACATAAGAAGAAAAAGACTCAGCTGATTTTGCCAAATTTCATTTCCAAAGACTGAAATCTTCATTATTACTCACTGAATGCCTCAACCAGCCTGCGGTAAAAGGATTTCTCCCCCCCAGGAAATACTGAAGACACCGATAAAATAGAATTGTGGCAGTTGAACAATGAACATGATGTCACCATGACGTGGTCAAGTCTGGGGGTCAGGGAAGGGGCAGAGACACAGTTCAGTGGAACTCCTTGTACCCTTAACTGGCACCTTATCTGAAAGGTGATGCTGGGGTGGGTATTTGGAGACAACAGGGGTGGGTCCCAGCATGACCTGCTCTCTGGTTGCTTAACCCCCATCCACATGATTGTGCCTGTCATCTGGAAGCAAAGAAACCTCAGGAATGCCCGCTGATAACTTCTGACTCAAGAGTGCTTTGCTGAACAGGGCCTGGTACAGAGCATCCAACCTTGGTTCATCACCAACACGCTACGCGCAATTCCTCTTCCTTCCCCTCTTCCCTTTCTGGCAGGTACAGTTATTCTAGAATACTGGCTTTAGAGCAGGGCAGTGCTCAGGACTAGAAGAAACTGATAAAAATCAAAATAACCAGAAGTTCAATTAACCTGATTACGGAACTTCTTCCTTCCACGATATAACAGTATTTGCCCATAACAGGTGTAGAGGACAGAAAAATGCCATCAATAGGTTTAAATCACATAAAGTTATTCTCCATTTAATGTGAAGTCTGTGTTTCAGTGAATTCTAATTCTCTGACAAGTGGCTACTCAATTTAACCGGTATTCACGGAGTGTCTGAAAAATGCCAGGCATTCGCCTAGGTACCTGGGATTCAATCCAAAAATATTTTAACTTCCAGTTAACTTCCATTTACTCAAGCATTTTTAAAAAAATGGGATGCTACTGTAATCAAGACTAGCCATTGATCTCTGAAGCAAAGAATGGATCTAAAACGTGAAAACACTATAAAGGATCACAAAACTCCCTGGGGCAGAGAAGGGACAAATGGCATTTAATGTTGTGAAGCACTGACCCTGGCGATAATCTATCTGGGGGACGTGCGGATGGGTTCCAGTAGGAGCTGCGTCCTGCACTGCGTCATCCCTGTCAATGGGGTTGCCCTTGTTAGGAGTCAAGAAACAAGTCATCTGCTTGACCAGGGATGGGCTAAAGATCAAGCCCCAGTAGAAAGACCTCATTTGAAGGAAGCTGCATTGATTCTGGAGGCAGGAGTAATCATTGAAGGGAAGCGACGTACCAGGGTATACATGTCACAGGATGACTCCAATGGCAGAGTTCAGTAAGACTGAAAAGGAAACTGCAAACTGGAAGACCAGTGACTGGACTCCTGTAGTGTTTCAAGGCCTTAACTCAGGTGCCGACTAGTAACTTCCTGAACGAGTTAAAGTAATTTAACTTGCTTCACTGAGAACTCTGAAAATAAAAATGATGATGGTGTCCACACATTTTTGAATCAAAAGTCCCCAATTCTTCTGGGCGAAGCCCAGCCCTTTGCTTTCCCGAGCCCTTTGCACTAATGGCCACCCACACCTGCCTACTGGCCGCCCATTGGCCAGGCTCCTAGTTCACTTTCAAGAATTTGAGTGTTAAAAATTCCACATTATTGGTTCTTGGGGGTTCCGTATGTAGTTTCACCAAAGTTAAACTTGAATAGTTAAAAAAAAAAACAACTAATCTTTTTTAAAAAAAAAGTTGGGATTGTTTTGAATTGAAACAAATACCATCAGATTTAATTCAAATTGTTCTCCCAGAATGCCAAAAACAGGGGATGCTTTTTCCTATTCTGCCATGAAATCTCATTGTTTTAATACACAGTCCTATCACCGTCTCCCTCCCTACTCCCCATTTTCCAAACTATACTAAGTTAAGATTCTAAAAGGCTGACCCAGGAGGAAACATTTATGGCCATGCAAAGAGACTTATAAAAATAATTAATTAGTAAAGTACAATCGGCACTGAATAATATCAGTGTTTCATGAAGGATACTGCTACGTTAAGGGTATGTGAAAAAGATGCTCAAGGCAAAATCAAGACCAGATAGATACAAAGTACAGCATCCACGAGGGTTAGTGTGATTAACTTGTCACATAAATATGTTTAAGATGAAATGATCTAGCACTAAAAACTATTAAAAAGGTCTCCTGCTGACACTTTATCACGAGACATGTCACAGTGCTTTTCTTTCACAGGAAAAAAAACAACTGAAAATTCGTTTACTAAGAGTGGCAATATATAACCTTATCCCTTAAATAACTCACACTTTCCTTTTAAGCTTTTCATTCCCCAAATAAAACTTTATCATCTATGCTGCATTCCAAAACCAAAACAAATGACTGCATCTCACTAAAGAGGGAAGAATTTTTCAGGACGTATTCTCGAGCTTTTATTGAGTATAGTACAAATTATGACTGAATATATTTTATTTAAAAACACGTTATTGACAGAAATCTATCAATAATAATGTGGGTATTGTCAAGGGCCTGTCAATATTAATGTAATTATGATTAAGGGGATAACATGGATTTTTAGCTATAACACCAAGTAACATCTCGTACATTGCTGCTATCAATATATACACGATTATTGACCTGTTCCAAGGCGCTCAGTACTAGATGTATTACCATTAGGCATATCTGTCAATGTGTACTGCCCACAAAAATTCTACATTTAAATTTACAGTCCTATAAACTTTGTCAGCAGAAACATGTGATTCCCAAGTAATCTCTAAGGTTTCACATCCATCCATGCACCATCCCCTCCCCACCAGGCTGTCCTTTTCCAGATCCACAATAACCAACTAATTTTAACTATGACAATATGGCTACCACACTATTCTAAGCCTTCTAGGAATTGAATTGGATGAGAACATATGTTCATTTATTTTTCCTTTTAGGTTTTAAAAAAATTTTAAGCAACATTTCCTATTTGGAGGTTGCATGAATCAAGTTCTCTAACTGGAGTTTTTAAGCTTTGAGCCTATCCCCTCCTATTTTATTTCCTTTGTGTAGTCAGATAGATTTACTGTCCATTGTATTGAAATCAATACTAATAAATGGGACATGCATCAGAGAGATTTAACAGGACACTGATTCCCAGAACACATTTCAAACATGAGCAAAAGAGAAAAAGCTATGCCCGGGACCCTTTAGAACACTGACCTCTGGCACTGTCAGCAGGCCCAGAAATTGACACCTGTAAGTTCAAATCCCACTTCTGCCACAGGCTTGTTAAGTGCGTGTCTCTGTGCTTTTCTTCCTCTCTTTCATCAAATAGTAAACTAAGTTTCAACAGATTATAGATATCTGTTGTTATAAATCCAAATTATGCTCATCTGGATACAGACAAGAGGTGCAGAATTTTAAAATTCCCTTATGGACACTAGACCTCTATTAACTTACATGCAGTCCTCATCAAAATCCAAATAGAATTTCTGTTTTTCAAAGTGGTGGTGGGTACACAACAAGGTACTTCTAAAATATATCTGAAGGATAAACTTCAAAATAGCGTATGTTTTTCAAAAAGATGAACAAGGATAAGTAACTTGCCCTAGCAGAGGGGAAATATTCTTTTTATTTGGAGAGAAGAGGGAATTCAACTCAAATACTCCAATCTTTAAGACTCCAATTAGTCTTACACAATTGAGCACCTTACCTATTTCATGGCTGGTAATATTTACTCAAGTATCTAAAAGTAACAGAAAATGCTTTTTTTAAACCCGAAGACAGAATTGCTCATACCTCAGCCTAGCTTCACAAATCCATTTCTAGGAGAACAGCATGGCACTCGTAATCTTTCCTTTCACAAAGCTGTGCTCCTGAGTCTTTCAGAGAGAAAGCACACTGTGGAAAGAAAGAGCAGATGTTTGCATGAACATGGGAAGTAGCGGTAAACTGGTTCTGCTTCTGGCCCCGCTTCACCACCAGGCTGTGTGACTCTGGACCAGTCATTTTTTTGCCCCCCTATAATCTGCAGCAGTTAAAAAAAAACATTCTTTTAAAGAGCACTGCAAAAAGTCTACATCTCTAGAATCCTTATAGGAATTGTTTTAGGAAACCTTGGAAGAGGAAGAAAATAAATAAAAGATAAAGGAACAGCCATTCCCAACTGCAGAAATGGTAATGTCAAACATGAGTTTGGAAAAGGCTAGAGAAAGTGGAGAAATCAGAATGGTACCCATGAGACACAGGTTCAGTCCTCATGGAATAAACAGCAAAGCCTGATGGGAGACAATCCCAACCAATCTGTGACTTTACAACCACAGTAAACCTCTACCACTTACTTCCCGGTTATGGAGCGCTAACAAGGGACTACCGCAGCTAAGTGCCCTTTGCAAAATGAAATAGTAAATCATTTAATCCTCGCAATATTAGGAAAGAGATTCTTGTATTATTTTTGTTTTAAAACAAGGAAACTGAAGCACAAAGCGATGAGCTGAGTTGTGGGAAACCACACAGCTAGAAGTGGTGGGGCCGTGCTCTGTACCAGCATCCTCTGCTGACACAGTGATGATGGGCCTACAAGCTGAACATAATAAACACTTTAGGACAGCACCGCAGGACATGCAGATGGGGCTATTTTCAGAGGCTAAGTCCTAAGAGATTGAGAGCACAAGCATGAACTACAGCAAAAACTGCGATCCGAGGATGAGCAAAGAGCCACATGAAACTTAACGGAACAACTAAGTCTTTAAGTCCTCTATAAATCTGGAAAAGGACTTTAGGATCTGATGCCTACGAAGAGAATTCTAAATGACTTGAAGATGACTGGAACACACGCTTAACTGCACATTTTATGGCACTCTAGAGAATGTGAAAATAGCCCTAAAGGAACAGAGGTATTAGCGAGGGACAAGCAGGAAGTAGCATGTGATACCTCCTATATATGAGGCACTGGTTTCCCTATGGTTCTTTCTCTCATTTAATCCTCATAACACAGTCAGTATCACATCCATTTTAAGAAGTCAAAAATTAAGAGATTGACAACCTGTTTAGCACGCTGATCACCCACTGTGGATTGGGTGCCCCTGAGGAAACACAACTGTCACGCAGATTTGGGTGACGTGGCGATCAACGTGTCAAGGTCAAGCTGGCAATTAGTAAATTTCTGGTGAATGCTAGGGAAATGGTGGAACACACAAAAGCAAGTCAGCAGTAGGGATATTTGGTAAGCCTGGATCAAATGCAATCCCACAGAGCTCAAAGCTAAATTTTTTCCCTCAAGATCATTCTCAAAACCAGACTGCCAGTCAAGCTCTCAGGACTGCAGATGCAGAAAGAAATTAAAGGAATGTGGTCAGGTTGCCCCTGATGCCTGGGATGTACCTCATCAACATTCCCACGTGGTCAGAGAACCATTTAAAGAGACTGAATGTCAAATCTGAACAAACGGAATACGTCAGTGAAAAAAGGAGACTTGAACCCCCATCTATTATGAACACATATGACACGCTTAGTAGAGGCCACGCCAACTCACCTACCTAACACTGGAAAGGAATGGTATACGTAATCAAAACAGGATTACTTCAGAGCTCTTGGTTTTTATCTTTTAATAGTAAGAAGAAAAGACAACTGGGATGAAATTTTATCTCACCGTATTGATAGGCAGGTAAGAAGGAAGAGCTCTGAAAAAAAAAATCAAATAAAACAAAAAGCAATCTAGAGAAAGGCATTTTGATCCATAGATGGGAGAAGGCTGGGAAGCTGACTGACCGACCACAGAGGGAAGGGCAGAGGCTGCTAGACGTCCTCTTGCCAGCCTCCATGTCCATGTCTAGAAATTTGCAGGGCCGGGATTACAGATGTGGGGCAGACGGAGCAGTTCAGGGCTTTTCTCCTGAGGTTTTTTCCACATTCCAAAGGAACTGAAGGGGAACACGGGAGGTTTAGAAACTGCCGTCATTTCACAGTGAAGACAAAAAGGGAGCATCCAATTTGCTTCTAGGTTGTCCAACCCAGATAATCAAGGGAGGAAAAATAGAAGCCAGGGATTCAGAGCAGAACTTTGGTCCAGAAAGAAAGAAACTGCAACTTGCATCCCTTTTCCCTGTGCTATAAGAACTGGTAGAACATAAGAGGGAAAGAAACTTAAAATTTGATGCTGTGAGGAAAATGTGGGGCCGGGACTCAGAATTATACTAGCAACGTGATGTTGGGCAAGGCTGCTAACATCTTTAAGGTTCAGCTACCAAATGTGTAAAATGGAAAATATCTGCCCTTCCTATTGCAAAGACTATATTACAAGCTTCAAATATAAGCAAAAATTTTATGGCTAATATAAAATAGGGGGAAAGGAGAAAAGGAAAGAATTATGATTCTGATCATAAAGAAAGAATTAAATTTAAAATTTGTAGCTATTAAATAAGGTGGAATATAGAGAAGTTTATGGCTTTTGGTAATGAATTAACTGTGAACAGATATATTTTATTATTTAAAAAAACTAATAATCAAATGAATGCATGCTGACTACAAATGAATAATTATCCTAAGAAATAAAATTTTAATGCTAGAAGGAAACAGATCATCTAGTCTAAGATATGAATTTAATTTCCCTAACAGGACCCCTGTTTTTCAAGCAGAACACAAGCTGTTCTTGTAAAATACTGCTGAGGGTCGGCTTGCTTTGTCTCTCCTCTGCATAGCTCCAGGCCATTTCTACAGCAGCTCTTCTATGGAACAGTTTTAAAGCCACAGATTTTGACTGCTACTCCTAATTTTTAAAAATAAGGAGAATAAAGCCAAGAGGTAGAGCTGGTCAAATGAAAACCACAGTCAAGAGTACAACTCAATTCTCTGGACTTACTCCAGCATTCTATGTCCTTTCTATTTTCTTTCCTTTCCTTTTTTTTTTTAAAAGAAAAAGGGGGGGGGGCAGATTTCTCTTTTTGGCTTTTAAATAATTCCACTCTCCCTTCTTTTTCCAAATCTCCTTCTGGCTCAAGATAATCCAACTCTTGATTTCTCTGGATACAAGTAATGGATAATATGGGCAAGATAAGGAAGTAGATAAAGCGAAAAAAAAAAAAAAAAAAAAGACAGAGCAAGTCTGCCCCTAGTTTATTCTGTTCAGGCTTAAGTAAAGGTGACTCATAGGGGAAGGTGTGTAGACGACAAACTGGTGTGGATGGAGCCTCAGCCTCCCTGTAATTGCTTGAAACTGTCCAGGTATAAAGTGTTCCAGGGGCAACGCAGAACACCAGGCATGTTAGACGTGAACATTCAACAACGCGGTCTCATTCTGTGACCAGCTTTTTCACTAAATGTAGTACTTCTGGAAAATGGGACCTAAAGAAATAGGTAAACAAACAATTAACTTTTAATTTAAGGCCTCAAAAGAGAAATGATTTTCACTTTCTATTTTCTTATCAGAAACCAATGTTAAACGTAACAAAGCCCTCGCAAGCAATTTTCCAAGAAAATTCTTAGTAGTTCTCACCAAGAAAATTAAAACTGCTTTTGAGATCATAGGCTTTCAAAAATGTTGGAAACTTTACTTTTGGTACCAAACACAAAGTTTTACATGAACTATCAAACATTAAGTAAAGTTTGGACCCTGCAATAATTCCTAAGCGGTTCTTAGGAGTTAAATCTCACCACCGCCAAGTGCGAGGAAAAGACTTCCAAGTGTGTGTCTAGAAAGTCGCTTCGTGGAATGCAAAGGAGCTCAAGTCTAGCTGCGTCTTTTTCTTTTAACGGTGCGATCCTAAGACTATTTTTAGGGGTTGAGGTTCGTTCCACTGCCTTTCCCCAAATCAGACTTTGATTTGCCTCCTCCAGGAAGACAGAAAGCCCATGAAACGGGGAAACAAGCAAAGGGCGACAATTACAAGGTCGTGAAACTCCGCGCCCTCCCAGCTGTGAGCAAGAGCCCGGGTTTGCGCTCCTGATCTCTCGGGCGTCACTGACCTTAGGCGTCTGCGAAACGCCCGGCTCCGCGTAACTGTTTCTCAAACATTCTCTGGGAAGCGCGGCTTTTCCTAGCAGAACCTGGGCTCCCCGGGCTTCCGGAACTCGCGGGTTCACGCAGTGACGCAGGACCCGGAAGTGCCTGAAAAAAAAAGGGGGGATTAAACCACCGAGGACTACGCTTCAGCGCGCGGCGGAAGGCCCGGGAGGGCCCAGCCACAGCGAATGCTGACGAGCCGAAGGGACGAAGAGCCGACGAGCCGAAGAGCCGAAGGGCCGAAGAGCCGAAGAGGACACCCGCGCGCGGTGATTGGCCATCTGGCCGTGAGGTAAGCCGTATCTGATTGGCAGGAGAGTCGCGAACCCGTCAGCCCCGGGGTCGGGGGCCGCGCGTGGAGAGGCTTCGGTGTCAGGGGCCGCGGGGAAGCCGGGGCTTTTGAGGGCAGGGCTTTCCCGGCCCTCAGACGCCGGCGGCGGGCTGCTGGACAAGCGCCGCCGGGTGGCGACGGGGCGCCTCCGCGTCTCGGGGGCTCTCCGCTCGCCCCGGATGGAGGGCCCGCTGCGGGGCAGGGAGCCTCCGTGTGCGGCGGCGGCATCCGGGCTGGGGCCGTGGGGGCGCGGGTGGCTCGTCGACCGTTGCAGGCTCCCGGAGGCAGGTGGCCGCTCTGGTCCGCCGTCCGCCTGCGGAGCCGCGGCCCGGGAGGCCTGCCGGGCGAACTGCACACGCCCGCACCATCGGGCCGTGAGCTCGGGGCCGCAGGGTCTGTCCGGGTCACCCCGGAGCTCTCAGAAACGCGGACAGCCAGGTCGCCCCGCCCTGGGAGCCCAGGGAGGACTTCTAGGGCTGGGGTCCGAAGGAACGTATTTCTTGAGCGTTCACCAGGCAATTCTGTGCAGCCGGCTCTGAGACTCGCCACTGCCTACTCAGTCTACAGAAGGGCTGGCTGTGTCTGGCTGGCTGGTTTGCTGTAAGGTTTGAACGAAGTCTGGGTGGGTAAAGCTTCCTGCACACAGTAGGTCTTGAGAACATTTTAGCTCTTGTCTACCCCCTCCCCCGCCCAGCCTCCTCCCCAGGAGCACTCAGTCCTAAGATGGCTGTATTGTTGGACATTGGAGAGCGTGTCCTGTAGAGGCAGCGTTACAAGAAAGCCTCCCCCCGCCCCAATTATCCCTTGCAAAAGTTGTTACTCAATATAGAATATTATGGATAAGATAAAAGAACATTTATCAATGAAGTCTAATACTGGTCAAATTAGTTTCTACAGTAAAGGTATACAGTTTGACATCACTTAGACCTGGAATTTTGTTGTCTTCCATACATTAAGGAGATCTCAGAAAGGTTAGGCCTCGGAGGATGGTGATGGTTCCTTGAATTAGTGAAATTTCCGCCATGTGAACCAACCGTACAGATGAGAGAATAGGAGCTACAAGTTGCTCACTTAGGTACAGGAGTCGGGGGTTTCCCTGGAGCTCAAGTTGGCCGGACACAGTAGCGGCCTGCAATACGGGTTGGCCAGATTACGGTCTGCTCTAAGTGTAAAATGCCCACCGGAGTTCTGAAAAGTAAACAATAAACTATTTCATGTTATACTGGTTACATGTTGACATAACAATGTTTCAGAAAATTTAAAATTACACATGTGGCTCCTGTTATATTTGTATTGATAGTGCAGTTCTAGAGGATAAGAAAATCTCTGAAGAAGACCATGGCTCTCATTTAGCAATTGTGAAGGAGGCATCCATGTGGTACTTCTCAGTGCCAACTGAAAATTGGCGCTCACCACCTGCCTCTACAAGGGTAGAATCACGTTGGCACTTGCCATCTACCTCTGCTTGCATTAAATCAGAAACTGATGACCTCCAGTACTCCTGAGAGGAGTTTAGGGTGGAGATCAGGCTTGAGGCACTCTATACTCTGGGAAAACTGGTGGAACAGGCCTTCAGGTAGAGTTTTTCAGAGGTAGATTTTATGAGCCTAAATTCTTACCTCTCATTTCTAGAAAAGCACTAGAATCATTCAGCGGTGACACATCTGCTCTTGGTGACTAGCAGCAAGCCTCTGCCTAAATGTGTGCTTGACCACATGTACCCCACCTTGATTGAAATCATATAAGATACCGAGTTCCTCCTGCTTCCTCAGAGCAATTCCTCAAAGCTATGTGAGATGATGTCTCCCGGGCTATAGTCCTCATTTTGCCCCCAAATAAAACTTAACTTACAGTTCTCATGTTGTGTGATTTTATTTCAGTCAATATCAGGTAGGCCTGCATTTGTACTGTGCTTTACTTAATGTTTATGAAAGGGAGAGAAAAGGACCAAAAAAAAAAAAAAAAAAAAGGCTAACATAGAGGATATTTTCAGAACGCAGGTTCTAATTCATGGAGTGCTACATATGAATGTCATGGTAATCTGTTAATAAAAAGATACCAAGCTATTGAGAAGTACAAATTATGTTTCATGATCTGATTAAGAGGGCAAAACATGTAGAACATTTAAGATTTCTGTTGAAATTGGTTCATGTAGGTTCTGGATTTTATCATTTAATCTCTAGACACAGTAAACTGTTTTCATTTTCCAGTGAGCTAGTAAGCTGAGGTTTCAGGGAAGCTTTGTTTCCAGTTTGTTTATACTTGCTTTAAAAATATTTTTCAATCATTTATTATAACAAAAGCCTACCAGGGGCCAGGAATATGGCTAGGCAGTGGATATAAAGGTGAATATCCAGACATGGCCTCTCTTGGAAACAATGAGTATCAATTCAGAGACAATGAAAAAGTACACAATAACCAAGGTATAGTGTATTTTGCCTTTGAGTAAGTGCTTACCTATGTAAATTCCACACATTAATTATTTAAACCTACAATTTATATATTCCTGCTGACACGTTAATGAAGAGTCTTGTTAGAACTTGACTATGGGCTTAAATATGTTAGTAAAAAATCATAGTATATTTCATGCATCTGTTAATTATGAACTAAAAGAAGAAAAAAAATTAAATTTGAGTATTTACCTTTAAATATAAAAAAAGATTAAAAATCACAATAACATCTTATTTATGATACCCTCTTTTAGCCTTTCAGCACCTTTTAGGTTCTAAGGAATTTAATAATAGAAATGTAAAGGAGACATTGATTTATGCCCCTAACATAGTTTAAAATTGCTGACTTTAAAAAGGTACATTTATTTTAGCATATTACTGAGTTCTTAAATCAATCTATTTGAATCTTTTAGGAAAAAGCTAAACATAAATCTCATGTTAGTTTACTTCTGCTGCTGTAACCAATTACCACAAAGTCAGTGGCTCAAAGCAAGACCAATGTATTATCTTACAGTTCTGCAGTCACAAGTCCCACTTGAGTCTCACTGGGCTAAAATCAAGGTGTCCACAGGTCTGCGTTCCTTGCTGGAGGGTCTAGGGGAGAATCTTGGTTTTCTGTTTATTCAAATTGTTGACCAAATTCAGTCCCTGGTTCCTGGCCGGCTGTTGGCTGAGAGATGTTCCCAGCTTCTAGAAGCCACTCCCAGTCCGTGGGTTGTGGCTCTCTCGCACCATCTTCAAAGCCAGCAGTGGCAGCTTGAAGCCCTCTCATCCTTCTGATTCCTCCTCCCTTTTCTTCTGTTGTTTCATCTCTTTGATTTCAGTCTTGTAAGACTCTGTTCAGGTTGGGCCTACCTAGATACTCCAGGATAATCTCTCCCCATCAAGGTCCATAACCCTAACCACATCTCTCAAGTCCCTTTTGCCATAATGAAGTTATATATCCACAAGGGTCAGGGTTAGGGTGTGGACATTTTGAGGGGCCATCCTTCTGCCTGCCACAGACCTTAACTGGGCCCACATGGTTTACCCATCACTCTTAGTTCTCTCAGTACTGTAGAATAGAGTAATGGTTATAATAACAGTACATTGCATTAGATGTATAATACGTTCCAGCTTCTATTCTGAACCCTTTTTCTACATTTAGTCATTTAGTCCTCGGAAATGCCTAGGAGACAAACACTATTATCCCCACGTACAGATAGGGAAACAGGTACGGACTGGGGAAGTGACCTGCCTACTTTTCACAGCTGTTAAGTGGTGGAATGAGGAGTGGAACCTACGCAGTCTGATGCTCTGACCTCTGCACGCTCTGAAGCACAGTGTAGTGGAAATCATTTGTAAACATCTGGATTTACTGAACATGCTCTAGTGATACAGTGACTACGAGTTTCAGCTCGAGCATCCTGATGTTCGGATTTATATTCTACCTTTACCAGTTACTGGATGACTCTGGACAAGTTACCTAACCTCCCTAGGTCTCAATGAAGAGTAAACTGAACTAACAATAACACTGCAGGATTAAATGAGGCACCAGATGTAAAGTACTTAGCATAATGCCCCCCGATAAGCTATTGCCAGCTCTAATTATTGATGGCAATTCAACTTTTAAAAGCCATCGTTTATTGTAAAAAAAGGAATATTTCCTTTAGGCAAGTTCAATCTCTTTATGGAACAAAAACTGAAAATTAAAATTTTCCTTTCACAGCAGCACAATGCTGTCTCCTTTCCCAGCCTTGAATTTCCCTCCAGTCTAGTCTACATCTTTCTGGTGGTGTTACTTTCTAGCTAGTGTTTTCTGATTGTAGATTGTAGACACTTTGTCCAGAGTTGCCCCAGGTTAACATCCTGATTCCTTAGAAAGGCACCAGGACATAAAGTCCAAATACCACACCCTCACACACACACCCCCGCTGTCATCCTCTGCCTGGTATTTACACAGCCACCGTTCCTGACTTCTCCCTGTTCCTTTTTGTTATTATGATTCCTGGAGGGAGACATGGCATATGCGGGGTCTCTGGTCATAATGCCTTTCAATGCAGCTCCAAACCTCACCCTCTCTTCTAATAATCTTTGTTGTCATTGCCTTAATTCAAACCCCCATGCTCCCTGTACTTTAAATCATCTTCTAGCAAATTCCTGCCCTCCAGCCTTACCACCCTTCAAGCTTACTCTCCCCTCTGTTCACCAGAATAAACTTTCTAAAGTACGAAACTCAACACGCTGCTCTGTAACTCTCCTTCAAACCCTGCAGTTGTCTCTGCCCGGTCCCAGTACCTTCAAATATGATTCTTTATACTATGTCTCGTAACCCCAGTTAGGTGCTACTGCTGTAGCATCCAGGGGGTGCTTCCTTAAGGACTCATCTTTCCATCTGAATCATGAACTCATTGGTAGAGAATAAGAGATGCTTTTGCTCCCATGAATTTATGACATTGTTTTGTCACTGCCTATTTACCTGTCTGTCTCTTGTCACTAAACTGAACTCTTTCAGGGGAGGCTTGTTGTTTTATTTCTCTTCCTCTGTGCCCGAGAAGTAGGAGGTCCTTCGTAACTGTTGAATGAATGGATAGGGAAAAATAACCCAAAATACATACAATAGAAAAAAAAATTCTGCTTAAATCTAAAAAAAGTATCTAAAGCAATGTACTGGCAATAGATAAGGTTCTGCTTTTAGAAGGCACTTCACTGAAGATGAAAGCATGGACTCTGGACCCAGATGCTTGGCTGTGAATTCTGGCTCTGCCGCTTACTGTCTGTGCAGTCTGGGGCGAGCTAGTGAACCTCAGATCTGTTCTTTGTCTGTAAAACAGGGATGTTAATAGTAACTATCTCTTAGGGTTCATGGAGCCGAATGAGTTCATGTGTATGAAGTGCCTGTAATAGTGTCTACCACATAGTAAATATTCTTTAAGTGTTTGGTAATTAAAAACACAATAGGTTTATATTCTCGTTGCTTTGAATAATAGCTAATGCCCTTATAATACAGTGATTAAAAAATAGCCCAGTGTTTTGTAATTGTGATATTTAACTAGAGATTTCTTAACTTGCAGTGATTTTTAATATTTTACATTGTAGAATGGCCATATATATTCATTTAATATTTAGAGAGTGCTTGTATATACCATCCCTTTCATGAGTAACTTACATAATTTCTATATGTATTATGTTTCTCTTATCTGCTAAGTTGTGGCTTAAAACATTATAAATGTATTATCTCACGGTTCTATAAGTCAGTCGTCCAACACTGACCTCACCAGGCTAAGATCAATTTGTCAGCAGAGCTGCATTCCTTTCAGGAGACTTCAGGGCAGAATCTAGTTTCTTGTCTTTTTCAGATTCCACAAGGTGTCCACACTCTTTGGATCCTGGGCCCCCTTTTCCATCTACAAAGCCAGCAATGTTGTATCTCTCTAACTAATCTGCAGTCACCTCTCTTTCTCTGATTACAAAGGAGGGTTCTCTGCTTTTAAAGATTCCTGTGAAAAAAAGTAGGTCCACCATGATAATCTAAGTGAATCTCCCATCTCTAGGTCCTAAACTTAATTACATCTTCAAAATCCCTTTTGCCATGTAATTTATTCACAGGTTCTGGGGGTTTGGGGAAAGGCATCTTTGTGGGACTATTATTCTGCCTACTACACTCTCGTACTGTAAATGAATCCCTGATGAAAGGTGCCAGGTTGTACTTTCTGAAAGTGGAGACAGTATTAACTAAATTGTGGACAGTTGTGTCAGTATCATGTATCATCTGTTCCTCCAGTGGTTGGTGAGAGCCGCATCCTCTTAGCAGAGTGCTAAGGTACCGCAGGGCTCACTGATCAATGTCCTTGTTTTCAAGAACTTTTATTCGAGTGAGGAGGGGAGAATAAACTTGTATGAGTTGAATTTCTGCTATGGGCTAAGTGCTGTGTGGTGAATTTCAGATATATTAGCCCCATTTAATTTCCACAATAATTTTACAAGGTATGGTAGGCAGTCTAAAGAGACCCTCAGTGATCCCCACCACGCAGTATTCATGCCTTTGTGCAACCTTGTCCCTCCGAGTGTGGGCGGGTCTAGTGACTCTCCCAAGGAACTGGGTAGGACTTTCATGATAGGATATCATCTCCGGGATTAGCTGACAGAAGACTGTGACTTCCCTCTTGTTGACACTCTCTCTGTTTCACTATTCTTTGCTTGTTTTGATTTAAAAAAAAAAAAAGCAAAAACAAAACCAAAAAAAGTTGCAATGTGGTATGTTGCCCTATACAGATGCCAAGGAGCCAAGTGCAGCTTCCAGCCAACAGCTGGAAAAGAACCGAGGCCCAAGGCCCAATAGTTTGGGAGGAACTGTATCCTATCAAGGACCACAGGGTGAACTTAGAAGTGGATCCCTCCCTAGTTGAGCCCTGAGATGCCTGCACCCCCGTGAACACCTTGCTGGCAGCCTCATGAGAGATCCTGAGCCAGAGGACACTGCTAAGTGCTAAGGTTCACCCAGGTTTTTGACCCATCACACTTAGGAGATAATAAATGTTTTCTAAAGCCACTAAGTTTGGGGGCCATTTGTTATTGCAGCAATAGATAACTGATACTAAGATGTTAATACTATTTTAGTATAGATTAGGGAAAAAAAAAACACTTGGAAGGATATGGCAACTTTGCACGTCTCATAGTTTCTAGTAAAAGCTCTTTCCACTACAAATAATGATAATAATAATAAGAAAATTAGAATATAGGTAGTAGATAACATTTATTGATCATTTACAAGGTGTTAGGCACCTTTCAAATTATTTCATGTAGATATTATCTAGGATTATTACAGCAACCCTATAAAGATAGGTATTGTAATTCTCTCCTTTTTACAAGTAATGGGTTGGAGCTAAGAGAGGTGAAATAAAGGACATGCCCAGGGTCGCCAGTTGACTGACAACATATTGGCAAGATTTAAACCCAGGTTGTGTGACTCTAGAGTTTTTCCTCTTAACCACCGTAATAAATTGTTTCCTGAAGATCGTGTTATAAGGCAAAGGTGATGGGTGCAGCTGGGAGAAAGGGTAGGGCACCGAGAGTTCACAGGCAGATGAGATTCATCATGACCAGGGGTACTAGGAAATGCTAGGGTGCCAGGAAGGCATCCAATCTGAGTCTGAGTAGGATTTCAGTGTGTGACTCTCAGAGGAAGGAGTGCATCAGATGAGCAAAAGAGGCAGAAAAGCAGGAGACACAGATGAGAACACATCACCTCACACTGTCTAGAGCTGGGCAGGGTGAGGAATAGTGGCAGATAAAATTAGAAAGGTATTTTGGAGCCTGGTTATAGTTATGTAAAATATTATGATTATTTTTAATAAAAAATCAATTCTGGAGTTTTTTGACAGTAGTTTAAATCAACTGCATCTTAGTTTCAACTATACAATGGAACTATTATAGAGATGATACTCTGGTGAATTTGAAATAGAGAGTCTGATTGTATGGATTGTAAGAAAATGTGAAATTTAGTTCCAGTGAAGTGCAAAAGAAAAATGGAAATACATGCAGAACATTTTGTGTGGTTAAATTTCTTGACACATTCAAAGACGTGTTCAGTTTATTTTTAGTTTCAGTAAAACTGCAAGAATATCAAAATTTGTAGGCATCTTTATTTCCTTGTATAAATAATACTATTAGTGGTTATATTCAAAACACATTATTTCACTAAAAATAGAGCCTATAGAAATTAAAAAAAAAAAAAAAAAAGCTTTGTGATTGTGTTTTCACAATGTTACCTGGGAGTGGGCCTCAAAAACAGTGCTATGGAAGGAAGTCATATGAAACAGAGCTTAAAATATTATGCTCTCTTTTTCTCAAACCATCATTCCAATTCACTAGATGGAAATTTAATTTTGTAGGATGTCTGTACCGTTCAAATTTGTTTATGGTGTGAGCTTTCAATTTAGACAATTTATCATTACTTGGAGAGGAACTTTTTCTCTTAAGCCAGATTGAGTTTCCTTTCCAGGGAATAGATGAATCCAGGAAAAATGTTTCCACAGCTCATCCCTAGCCAAAAGCAGTGGCCATGGAGGGATGGAGAGCTCATTGAATAATGACAAAAGGAAAATATATAATCCTTTTTCCCGTAGCCTCTCGTGTCCTTGACATGTCTCAAAACTCTCCACTCCACAGAGTCAAGCAGTGTGCACTGTGATTCTCAAATTTAGGGGTTGAACTTCTGTTTTACAACAGGATTAAGTACCTACAGAGGCCTGACTCTGGTTTGTCTGACAGTTGTGGGACCTTTGGAAGGGCTCTTAACTGTCATGAGCCTGTCTTCTTTATCTCTCATCTGTTTCATGTGTCCTCAAAGATTGCCTTTAGTTTCAATGGACTCAGATTCTAAAGGCCAATTTTGCATGACTGCAGTTTCAATCCAATTCTACACTTAAACATGTAGGTCTCTGTGTGTGTGTGTGGTGTGTGTGCGTTTTCCAGTGGAGATCCTGGGTATTGAACCCAGGACCTTGTGCATGCTAAGCAACGAGTTTTACCACTGAGCTATACCCACCCTCTTCTGTATAATTTTTGAAGCCTTCTTTTCTTTGTCTGCAGGTTTTCTGCAATAACATAATTACACCCGTCAGAGAGGCTATGTCCTCCATTTGGCTCCTCTTCTTGTTATTTTTGATTTCACAATTTAGGAGTGGAGACTCCCTCTATTTCTAGGGCAGATAGATTCTATACCAGCGCCAGAGGAATAAACTTGAAGTCATTTCCTTGTAAAACCTCTCCCTCTTTTGCATGTATTTAAGTATTTGTACTGTATGCCTTATGGCCATCACAGAGGAAGTCAGTGAGGAAAAGAGAAAAAAATACATGGCAGTGATTGACCCTGATGCCATTAACCTTAGCAACCTCATCGTTCAATGCCCAGCCTCAGCCCCAACCCACAACTCCCACCCTGGGAAATTGCAGTGACTCTTAGAAGCAGGGAATTTCTCCAAAAAGAAGCCTCTGAAACCATCACAAGCTGTTCTAAGCAAGAGCTATTTACTCTTTACATCAGAGGTTCAGGGCTGGTCTGCAGTCGATATTCTTGTATCCCTCAAAAATGTAGTTAGTAAAGGTTTATGTTGGTACACTGGGATTTCACATATAAACAGTCTGGAAGGTGTCCAGAAGTCTTGATTCTTCCTGAGTTTCTGAATTAGTGCATTGTTCCCCCTGTGACTCATTTGAGAAGGATCTAATAACTAAACCTTGCTCCGGATTATCTCTGGGTCATAGAAATTCCCTGATAGTTGGGGAAAGGTAATGCTCTAGAATGACAAGAACTGAGCTTAGAGTTGAGGGCACCTGATCACTTATGTCCACCATATCCACTGAGTTGAGTGCCCTTAGGCAAATGGCAGAATTCTTTAGGGTCTTGCACATCATGTGACAATGAAGAGTATGAGTCAGATCAATGTTGAGACCTTTTGTGGTTCTACATTTCTACAATTCTAAGAGTAGACTGCCACATGCCTGTGGGTACTTTGGATGAGACCCAAACACCAAGGTAGATGAATGTCAAAAGTTAGTGCAGCTTAGCTGGGCTTTGACATTGTAGAAGAATTGCAGAGGCATAGGATTATCTCCTTTGATTCCAAGAACTTCTGAAGAGAAGAGTAGCCTTCAGAATGAACATAAGGTCTGCTCTTGTAGTACCATCTCTAAGTGCTTTGTTTTATAGTATTCAACTTAGATTTAATAACTTCAAGGTGTTCTTTTTAGCCATTATCACAGAAAGACAGTATAAGATCTATGATTCCCATATTCACTCCTTTCAAGCTCTATCATTTAAAAATTATCCCTGTTATCTCTAGTAAAATCCTAGTAAGATTCACTAATCCAATGACAATCAATGATGAGATTTTTACTGCCTTTATGATGCTATAATTGTCACTTTGGAAAGATGAAAACTTTTTTGAGAAAGCACTTGCCCTTAGGTAGCTTGTATGCTGGGAGAGGGGGAAAAAAAAAATCAAGAAACAAAAATATGAACAGGAGTGAAAAAATAAAAAAATCCCACAATGTTTTACAGGAGAATGGAATTAACTGAAAAGGGAAAATACATGCCTTGGTTTTCTAATAAAATAATTTTGTGAGTACTTACTTTGTTAAATTAAAGATGTTCTACGTAAAAGCAGGTTGAAATCTTTCTTTTCCCAGTGTGCAAAGCTTTCTTTAAAGATAAACGTTGCAGTGGTATTTTTAATTATTGAGGTTGGAGACTTATTTCCTTCTTACATTCATTTCCAAAGGGATTTGGAACACGGAAGAGTTTCATAGCTGTTTAGAGAAATGAACACTTAGGTCTTTATAATTACGAACATTACTTCCCAGTTCTATCTCAGTTCAGACTATTCTCTGTAGTATTGAACCTTCCAAGCTGTGTTACACCAGCATAATGTATGATCTGTGTGTGCTGGAACATCCAAACACTGGTGAGTCTCTAGGATACATGAAGGCAAGTTTGTTTGAGCTAGCTTTAATTTTTTTTTTTTTTTCTATGTGGTTAGGAATTACCAAATAAACATATAATTTAGGAAGTAAAATTTTATAATGTCCTTCTCATTCTTAAGGAACTGTAGCTCAAACACAAGATAGCAATATTGTAGTGTGGCTATCTAAGGGCTGATTACCTAAGGTAGTGTCTGAGCACATTAATCATAAGCTTAAGATGACCAGGAAATGCTCATTTTGGGGTAATTTTGATAAGATTCCTGCTCACCTATCAAAATCTTGCATTAATTCCATGTATGTATAAGTAGTGTTTAGTGAAGGCAAATATTGCTCATTTGTCATATACAATTTCTTAAAATCATGCTAATCTATACTACAGTACTAATTTATACTAAAGTACAGGTGGCTTCTATTTCTGATTAAAGTTAGACTCCCTCTATTTTATGAAATAATATTAATGGTTAATATGTCTAGTACCAGCTATATACTGGACACAATTCCAAGTGTTTTACTGGTATTAGCTCATTTAATGTCCACAACAGCACCAGGTAGGAGGTATTGTGATCATCACCATCCCATTTTACAGATGAAGAGAATGGGGTTCTGAGAGATTAAGTTGCCCCAGATCATAAAGGTGACGGGACGGACTTGCACTCAGGCACCCTGACTCCAGACGCTGCTGTCCATGCTCTTAATTAGCGTGATATGTGCTTCTTCACCAAACAGCCTGCACCTCAGCTCCCCTTAATTTTGAAGCCTGGAGCCACAGTCTGGGACTTGAGCAGCTGTCCCAGCCAAATCCCGTTTTTCACTTAATCACTCAACAATAAATGAGTGAATTGGGAAGAACTAGCTTGCAGCCAACACTGGCTACATACTTTGCAGAACTCAGTCCAAAATGAAAATGTGGGGCCTCTTGTTCACAGAGTAGGAAAAAAGTATGATTAAAGGTACTAAAATATAAAGACTGTTCCCTTCCTTCATGGTCTCTCTCCTGTCATGGAATTTTTAATTTGCCATTTAATGTAATGTGTTCTAAGTAAAGACACATTAAAAATTGAAATGACTCGCGTGAATGTTACCATTCATTTTTATATTGTGCAACATCTATTTTCAGTGCAAACAGAAGAGCATTTAACTTTTATGTGGAATCCCCAAAATTGCACGATGCTTTTTTTGTAGCTTGTACCTGAATCTTTTTTTTTTTTTTCCTTACCAGAACGGTGGAAACTCTGCATAAAACTAACTCAACTGTTTTTATTTCACTTCTTGACACACACATTTTAGCAACACTTTCTACTTCTGGCTTAACTGATGAGTCAGGAAGGACTGAAAAGAAAAGGAAATATGATCTGTCCTCTTTGTTTGTTTTTTTTTCCTTCCTTTCTATATCATGATTTTCAATGTAAAGTAATTTACTAATACCTGGAATGAATCTGAGTAAGAAAGGATAGGGTGAATTTCCTTGATTGTTCAGATTTCTTATCACACCATTGTTTTTCTTTCTTTTTGAAGCAATTCTGGTTTGAGCAGGAACCACAGTGTCTTGGGGCGATTGGTGTCGCTACTTGGGTTTAGACGTAACACACTCACTGTGCAATTGATTTCCATCTCTCAGAACTTTCACTCATTGTGAGTCCCCTGGAGTCCAAGGCTCATGGACACACAATTTTACATGTGAATTGGGAGGTAAGGGACGGTACCGGCTGATGGGCATTTTGCTTGTATCTTCTCTGCTCATGGCCTACTGGGACATGAGCAAATTCAGCTATGAGATCATTGACAGTTCACAATGGCCATAGCAGAATCCTTTTGGGTACAAGGCCTTGCACAGGTCATGTGCCTGTGAAGTAAGCCTAGCTTTGGGCCATTAGATGAGATAGAAACTGGATTGGACTGAAACCATCTTTCTGATCAACCCCAAACATGCCAAGCATCACACTAAAGATATAAGGGATTGGCCAGCGAGGGTTCAGTATGGTGACAGGTGATCAAAACGGGCCACCATGCCTACAAAGCCGGTGGAGTTGGCTGGCTGCTGCTGTACTGAAATGAGGCCCTGCTGCAGGATGGTGAAGTGCAGCCCACCACTAACAAATGCTCAACAGTTAAGCATAAAAATGGAGGTTTTGGGTAGTCTCAGCATATTTGAAGGGCAGATATAGTCAAATGGCAGAGAGGATTAATTGTGAGAGTTGCTGAGATGCTTGAACCCTCAGCCCAGGCAGACCTGTTGGGTGAAGGTCAGGGCCCTAGTAGGGAAGACTAGGGCTTATGAGGCATGGGAGAGGCACCCTGCATGTCCCTGAGGATGCTGACTTGTCAACCCTTCTGAGCCCTCCAGATGTGCAGAGGTAACCACCCTTCCCTCCATAGAAGGAGCTGGCACTTCAGCTGTGCTGGAAGATGCTACAGAAGCTTCTCCCCATGGGGCAGTTGGTGCCCTGTTCATACTCAGCCCTCATCACCTCTCCTGGCCAGACCAGAAACTAATGATTGGATTTTTAAGAGGGCTTGGTGAACAGACCAGAATATATGTCTGAATAAGCAAGACTTTATTAGGATAGGGGCACTTTCTTGGGAAATAAGGATTAACACCCTAGCAAAGACTCTAGACATGGGTCATGTGTACAACTGTGGGAGCTTTTAGAAACCCAGAAAAACAATGGCCAGCTCTCAGTGCTAGAGATGCCCGAGTTGGCCTGGCAGATGGTGGCTGAAGGGGAAAGAGTACACTTGGGACAAGTGGGTGTGTTGAACTGGATATATTATGTGAAACCACAAAAGTCACCATGAGATTATGTGCCAGGAGAGAGGACAGAACCGTCCACCAAAAGTCACCAAAGAGAGGCCCACAGGCCAGCTGTGATGATGACCATTATCAGGTTCCATTTTAAAGTTGTTGGAAAAAGACTATAGTTGGTTGGGACCTGGGTTCTAGCCCCTTATTCTAAAATAATTGGGTGGTTCAGGGAAGGGTCTTGGTTGAAAGAATATCTAGGCAAACCGCTTGGAAAATTTCACCTCTGAAAAGAGAAGTCTTTGTAATTTCCTCAGCTGTATGGATGTCTGTGCCTCATTGCCCTCAGCTTTTCACCCAGTTTTTGAATTGGCTTTTTCTTCCTGAATATCTGAGGAGGTGGATACTATTATTCATATTTTAGAGATTAGGAAATGGAAGCTAAGAGAATCTAGGTGACTTACCATGTTTTAAAGTTGGTAAGAGAGAAAACAACTTAGTATTGAAAACCATGAGGCCAAGTGGCCTCTGTTGGGATCACAGGTCTGTAACTTACTAACTGTCTGACCTTGGACAGTGACTTAAGTCCTAAGACTCAGTTACCTTAACTGCAAAATGTGGCCAAGGGTGATATTTGAAATATGGATTACTGGAAACATTACCTGTGATAATCCAGATGAAATGCATTAGTATTCCACTAGCATATAGTAGGTATTAAATAAGTATTAACTTCTAATAAAATATATCTCCTTTACTGTTAGCATTGGGCTTGCCACTTGTATCCAAAGCATATATCAATTGCCTGTCTGGTCTTTCAAACCCCATTTTTATTTTGAAATTCTAGTTTCTAGAAGATATGATGAACTATAACTTTTTTTTTTAAGAAACAAATTAGTGTAAAAGTAAGAGAAATTTTTATCACTTTCTATCAGTTTCCAATATCAAAATTGACCAATCAGTGCAGCCCAAATTTGAAAATGCACAGAGAGGAAGATGACCATTAAATCACCTCCTTTATTTTCTCTTTCAAAAATATATTTTTTAAAAACAGCAGGATAAAGAAGGAAAATTGTGTTAGAGAGAGGCCTGTTACCCCACTACATTTCTTCAGTGACTGGTTGCATTTTCTCCCAGGACTTGAAGAACCAGAGAAGAGAACATGAGGGTTGATTGCATCAAAGGTGTGACACGAATAAAGGAATCAAGAAATCACATATGTCTGCAGAGAAGTCAACAAATAAATCAAAAGCATGTTCTTAGCTAAGTCAGATGTTTCTTTGAAAAAGCATATGGTACTATTCCGACATATTCTATATTCAGCTACCTAACAGGCTGTTGCTTTCAACTAGTGAAAAATCTAGCAGCACAGATGTTTATAAGGCTGGTAAAACATTTTAACTTTATTTTATCCCCTGATTAGCTATTACTGGCCTGAGGATTATACTGTAAAACCTAAATCATAAATGGAGAAAGTAACCTGTAGGTAGGAGTGAACACTAATTGTTACAACATCCTGTATTATGTGTTCGTAGTTTCTTTTCAGAAGTTATTTTGATGTAAATTTAACAAGTTTTATTTCATCCCATATCATCTGTATTTTTTTTAATTATGGATTTAAATTTCTGCATTACTTGTAGAGCTGAGAGTCATAAAGCTAACATATGTCATAATCGTTTTAACCAAATCAAATTGTCGTGAGAGTATCATGTCCTAATCAGGAAAGAATAAAGATGATAACTTTTAAAAGTGCTAAGATGACTGTATCTTACTATTAAGCATAAGTAAATCCAATTATAATTGAAGAAAACTAGTTCACGTGGATTTTTAAACTTTTGATACTAAAAAGTTAATGACTATGTGAGGGTTGCTGTGGGTGGATGTAACTTTGAGGCAAAGGAGAAACTTGTTAGACTATAATTAATTGACAAGGGTGGGAGGAATTTGTTTCAGTAGATCATTATTCTATTTTTCAGGATTATATTTAATTGCCATTATATTGCAATGTCAATGTTAGGCAATGTCAAATCTGAAAGCTATATTCCTCCCCCACACATCCCTTGACCAAAAAAAATGCAGCCACTCCTGTTTGCTGGTTACTGACACCAAGGAAGGACAGTCTTCTAAGGGAAATGAGGGGGCTCTGTATTTTATCAGATTTAAAAGGGAGGGAGGGCAAGAGAATACTTGTGAAAAATTGGAGAATAGAAAACTGAAAAAGGAGGCATTGGTTTAATTTTCTAACCAGTTCTTTCACTCTCTTTACGTGTGTAAATCAGCAAGTTATTCTGAATGGAAACCAAAGCCTCTCATCTTCAATGGCCACACTTAGCAGCACCCATGGAGTTTTCAAGGAGTAAGAGCTGACTCCTTCCTACATGTGGAGACACTTAAGTGTTCTGAGAGGGTCCTGGAGTCACTTTGCCAGGATTCTGAGATCCAGTTTCTCTGGCTTATTTCTTCCTTTCATTAACTCTCCTCATTGCTTTCCAAGGCCACTAGTTCTGTGTGCAGTGTCTGCGCACGGCTCTTACTGTTTCACAAGAGCCCGATGCTGTCAGCAACAGCCAGACACATAATGGAAACGCTGCGCCAAAGAGCCAAGTGGTCAGACGTGACGGACTGGCTGGCTGTTGCAGAAGCACTGCGGGTGTTTCAGCTATATGATGTTTTCCCCCCATCTGGCTCCCAAATCAAATAATCGCAGAAAAGAAAAAGGACGCGGCACTTAGGAAGATAGACACTTGGCACACACTGTCTTAATCGTTTCCACTGGTCCACACCCAAGACCAATTGTGTTCGTAGTTGAGACGTATAAACGGGCCTTGGGATGCTAACTTGCTGACTCAGTGTCGGGCCATCCCGTACGTCAGGCCCTGCCCTTGGCTTATGCCCCAGTTGCAATAAGTGTTGTTGTCAAGCCTTTGAAAAAAATGTGACCTTTCCCTGTCTCCTGCTTACTTCCTCCCTGATTTGTTCTTCTGCCCAAATCTTACCCATTTTGCCCAAACTTCCAGTTCCTTTGCATCCTTCCCTGTTTGCTTGCTTATTCAGGGCTTCCCACAAATGATTATGTTCCACATTTAGCTGCCAGGATCTTCCTACCATTAATTGCCTGATTGTTCAGACTTCTCTCTTTGCTGTAATTCCCTAATGTGCCACATGTGGAATCAGAATTACTCTCTTTTCCTAGTTTGGGGTCCATCCTAGTTGCCTCCTCTTTTCATTCAGGTCAGCCTGGTTTTACTGTCTGACCTTCTCTGTGTGCTCTGGTTCTTTGATTGCAGGAAAGAGGAAGAAAAAATGGGCGGAGGGCGTGGAAACACGACAGCAGTGAGAAATCTGAACTTTAGAGCTGTCTCTGCTTTGGAGCTGTCCTGGGTAGATTCTCTCATCCTTTGTTCCTTTCTCATTGTATGGAGAAAGGATTCGTGAAGTGTTGATTAATCTGAAGCTAGTGTGTATCACAGCTCCCAGGTAGTGATTTCAGCAGCTATTTTGAGTTTATCCACATATCAGTCGCTGTAATTGTAAGCTTCTTTCTTGTTAATTCCTGGAAATGCCTCTCCTCTTCCCCTGCTGTGAAATTTTGTCCCTCTCCAAAACAGAACACATTTTTTTTTTCCTGATGCGCAGAGCACACTCATTAATTTCTCACTTAGTGATGATTCATTAATCATGGAAGGGCATGTGAGCTGCAGTTAAAGCAACTCCTTTAATTTAATTTAACAAACATTTATTGAGTGTCTAATGTGCAGAGCAAAGCGCTAAGCATGAGACCCAAAGAGACCCAGTTTGGATGATATGTAAATTATCTTTTCATCAGGATAAGTGTTTAATAAACTTTTCTGAATCAAATCTAATTGCTGTAGGCTTTATTATGGTTTTGTGTTTAAACTAAAATTTAGTTCTAAACATAAACATACTGGGATTATTTCTACAGAGA
The DNA here is from genome assembly GCF_009834535.1 of Camelus ferus. Lineage (NCBI taxonomy): Eukaryota > Metazoa > Chordata > Mammalia > Artiodactyla > Camelidae > Camelus > Camelus ferus. Next base: position 9,426,506 of record NC_045724.1, on the reverse strand, counting down.
ATGAATAACTTTTATTTAGGTAACTTCCTTATGGTTCATATTCTCATGAAAACAGTGCCAAATCAGAAATTAAACCCTGAAAAATAACACAGGCTATTGCCTCCTTTCGTATACCCTTTCTTCTCTGTTGATTCCACTATGTAGGAATAATACACAGATAGAATCTGGGAAATGGTTAGAAAAGGAGTAATCTTTGAGCAAAACTAGGCTATAGTGTGAAAGTCATTTTAATTTAATTATATCTTGAATTAGATCTTACATAATTTAATTAGATTACAGAATCATGGAATGTTAGAACAGATAAGACCTGAAGATCAAGTTCATTTCAATCATTTTACAGGTAAGGAGGCTGAGATCCAGAGAGAAGACGTAATTTGCTCAAGATTGCCCAACTAGTTGGAATTAGAAACCAGCTTTTGATCCAAGTCTGAAGTATTAGTCATGATTCTCTGAAAGGCAAGAAAAAGAAAACAATTCAAACTAACTTGAAAAACTGCTGGTCATGCTTTTGAAAAGTGGGTAAATGTAGTTATGTCTTGCTCTAAGGGTACCAACTGTTTCAGTTTCATTCAATTATCTTTCTACTTTCTCCAACTCCAGAATGGGCTTCTGTCTTTGGTGGCCTCAGTTCCTCCTAGTGGGCACAGACTTCACCCATGCTGCTGAAAAAGATGTTCATAAGTGGCCACTGCATTCTTGGCTTACTGACTTAATGAGAAGCATGAAACAAAACTCTTTCCTATTATTTGTGTATCAGTCAGGATCCTGACTGCCCCAGCTTGGGTCACATGTTCACCACCATCCCAGTCACCAAGCCCCAAAATGTAGGGGATCGTAATTGGCCAGACGTGGCTCACATGTCCACTCTCTTTGGCCAGGGATGCCCGTATGCTACCAAAATAAGGGAAATGCTGGGGAAAATGTTCTGGAGAGACAAAAACAATGGCTTCATAGCTCACTATATTGGGGAAAAAAACTTAAAAGATTTAAAATGACTCATGTAATTGAAAGAAAACATATAGTTGAAATCTAATTTTATACTTTTGGAATATTGAAAAAAGTTGGAGATATCGATTAGGATATTGTTTGCTCTATTAGATTTTTTGCAAACAATGAATAATTGTTATCAGTGTAAATTCTCTCTCCCTTTTCCATAACCCTTCCTCATTCCCCCCATGATCCAAACTTGTCCACTAATAATTAGCAAATCTGACTTTCACATCTTTCTTTATCCCTCTTATTTTCAACTGTAAAACACCAGATAAACATCAGAGAAAATTCTTATGAATGAAACATTGAGGGGCTCTTATGGTTCATATTTATTTGATTCTTTGTTATTGATTATGCTTATTATACTAAATGAATATTAATGAGTTAATGAAGTAATGGGTAACTTGCTTAGAAGATTGCTATATACACTGAAAGTGCTGTAAGTGGTTTTAGACAGAGTTTTTTGGAAGTGTATCCTTCTGAATATAATGAGGTTTGTGCCTACGCCTGATCAAGTTCAATCCTTGTAGTTCAGTGATTCAGACTCACACAATGTGCGTATTCGTTGAACACTTAGGAAGCTCCTCCAGAATGAGTTGGCCAATAAATGGCTACATATAAGCATAAACCCATGCACACGGTCCCAAACAAGTACCTAACTCTGGGGCAAGGAGCATTAACAACACCCCCACCACTCCTGTCCTTACTGTTAGCCTGTGATTCTGTCTCTGGGAGGTAGATATTATTCCTATTTAAATGATTACGTGATTAGCCCAGTATAATATTAATAGTAGAGGATTTGTCAGATGATATGGGCTTTCGTCCCAGCTCTGATTCTTATTATTTAACTTAACTTTGTTAAATCTTAGTTTCCTCATCAGAAAAATGGCAATATCAATGGGACCTAAACACGTGGCTGGCAAATAACAAACACTTGAGCTTGTCTGACTCAAGTTTTTCTGAGGACAAGTTAAGTAATTTCACTAGTAAATAATTTACATGGTAAGAATCAAAAGAAGCATAGATATCTTGTGGCTTCCCAGTTCCCTTTTACCCCAGTCCCTCCCATTAATTTGGGTGTTCTAACCAGATCTTAGACTTTCAATTCCTTGAGCTCCTCATTTCCAGTTGTTTTCACTCGTACTTCAGCGTGATCATCCCACGCCTCGGAAATTCTGAGTCTGGAAGAATGTTGAATTCCTCTACCTCTGAAAGGCAATCAAGTACTATCTCACTCTCACAAGCTAACTTAGACATTGAGAATTTTGAGTCTAGGAATCTCTTCTTTCTCCCTATTAGCTTCCTTCTTTACAGCCTATGATTTAGGCTTAGTTCCTCTCTGTGCAGACTGGCAGTCTCCCCATTTCTCTTCTCCTATTATCTCTTACACTCTGTGCACCATGACCTTCAATCTCTCTCCATCTCCCCAAACTTTGTACTCCAGCAGAGCTAAAAGTACTGGAAGTGCCTTGAATGTGCCCTGCTGTTATGGGTTTTTGTTCCTTTGCTTTTACCACTCTCTACTTGAAACACCTGTCATACATTTAATTTTAAAGTCTTTCTGGGAAAAATTTCTACGAAAACTTCCATGATCACCCCCCTAGGTTAACAATGCTCCTCACCCATTTGGTACCCCACAGTGTTCTGCATCTGTTACAGCAAGGCTCATGTTCTGCTTGTTTCCACTTATTTGATTTTTGTATCCACCTTCGATGGCTGCTTAATTTCTGAATGCTCAGCATCAGGGCAGTGCCTAACATGTAATAGGCAATGAATAAATATTTATTGGGTGAATCTATATAATGAACTAATCAAGAGGAAATACTGTCTCTCTGGAAAAATTTAAAGTTTTTATTTTTTCCAATAGTAAGGCACTTGAAACTCTCCTCACCTTTTTCTCCAGCTATTGGGAAGTACAGGGCCAAGTGTGAGAACAAAAGTTATTAGCTATGTTAACCCTCATTTTTGGTGTATTTAAATTCTTTATTTCCCTCTATGGAGAGTTTCACATTAGTGACTTTAGATTATATAATTAAAAAAAATAAGGGGTATGTGTGTGTGTCAAAAGAGGTGGGTAAGTAAGTAATTTCAACAAATACCACTTCAGGAAATAACAGTATCTTCCTTGGCACTTTTTGATACTTACAGGTGCACCAGATTATTAAGGTATTTTTTTTTATCATGCTGTAAAATAAATAAGATGAACTTTTCATATGAAGAAAATTTTCACATGAAGAAAACTGTATTCCAGCACCAGGAGAATAAATCTCCCCCTTTTTGAAATGTATAATTCTAATCAGTGCACAGAAATCTGAATATATTTACTATATCCAACATTTAATTCTATAAATTTTAAATAATTTTCTTGACATAAATATTATGTTTCACTCCTGCAAATACCTAGTCAAACATTTAGATCAAATATATAAATGGTATTGTGCTAAACATTGAAGTCTAAGGTCTGTGATCTAGATTTTTGAGAAATTTAGGGAAAAACATTGAGTTATACAAATTCATTATCATATAGAGGAAGAATATCTAGAAAAACACATGCCAACCCACTCACATAAGTTCTCAAATTTGGTAAATCGGTTTTCACACCAAAGACAGTTAATTATGTCTGACACTGTATTTGTTTAACAGCCTTATAAATAATAATGAAACAGGTCAATCGTGTAATCTATTGTAATTAGGATATGTATCAATTATGATAGAATTTGCAATCAATACCTTAAACTAATGAAATGTGTGCACATGTAACTTGGGGAAATTCTGAATGAGTGAATTCATGGTTTTGTTATACAATTCATTTTTCAAACAGAGCACAATTCCTGTTTACTGATATTGGTATTGTTATGTTTTATATAATTAGCAGATGTCTGCTGATATATGTTTAACAGCCACTCTCTGGGGGGAAAAAAAAGTCTTGATTTGCAATGTTTGCCAATTTCCATGGTGTAGATTCTCCTACCACACCCAATTTAAGCTACCAACATGAGGTTGCTTCATACAGAGTTAGAAAGAAAAGTTCACAGTTGGCTCTCATGAGCTGTAAGCCAGCTGCAACACACCACAACCAAACCCTTATCCTTCCATAGATTTCCAGTAGAAATGCACTGTTTTAATGGAGATACGTCTTTTAATAAAATGAATAAGGTAGCCATATATGTGAGGCAAATTACCTCAAAGAGCTGTACTCAAGGATTCCTTTTTTTTTCTCTCTGAATTTCCTCAAACAATGAAAGGCAATAGAGTTCAAGTTTTGTTTGTTTGTTTGTTTATTTCTAATTAAGCCTGAGGTGATAATTTTCTAAGAATTGTATTTAAAATTTCAAATGCAGGAAAGCTTTGCCCATCCCTTCTGTTGTCTGGGTTGCTTGAACATTGCTCTTAAATTGGATACCATAGTCTGTTTTCCTTGATAGGTCTCAGAAAATAAGAAAATGCCAGCTTTTGAGCAGGTTCTGTTTGAATGTACATCTGTAATCGATGCAGTGTATTCACATATTAGTGTTTGCTTTTCTTTCTACAGCTTTTGAAACTTTTCCAGATGCCACTATAAGTTAGTTCTAAAAGATCAGGTCTCTGAAGAGATGCACAAAGGTTTTGCTGAGAAAGGATATGAGATTTCTTCATCTGTAAGTTGAAGACAGCATAATACTATGGAAGAAAACAACTTTGATTTTCTGGTCAATGTCTATTGTGTAGAAAATATCCCCTACTTAAATAAGCAATATTTTAGGTAATATTAGTAAAAATCGTGCAAGGTCACTGGTTACTTAAACTAAAGCTTCTTTGAATGTTTGCTTTAAAAATATTCAGATGGTTGCAGCTTCATCTGTCACATATATTTGATCTTTTGGGGATTTTTCAGAGTGATGTACAGGCAAAGGTATAAGTGTGAAAAATGTTTGAATCAAATAAAACCAAATGTCTTCCTGAGCCATTGAAGTTTTTATATTTTTATTGTATTTTTATGAGTTTTCTAGAAGGGATTGTCTTCCAGAACACTGTAGGTTCATCAATCCAGAAAATATTTCTGCAATAATAACCTTGCTCTTTAGATTTCTTTAGACCTCTTTCCCAAATTGTGTACCAGAGCACACAAGTGTCCCATGAGATGCTCCTGAAAGAAAAGGGGGGGCAGAAACAGTTGTATACACTGCCCCTCCCCCATTAAAGGGTCAAGATGTGCATAAGAATATTAAGGACTCTGAAAAGTCCTGCAGAAAAGAAATCTCTCAGTTGTATTGACTATGGATCCTCCTTGTAAGTTTTCCTACTAACATGCATGAAACATACTTTTGGGAATATCTTATTTACAAAATCTTTTTGAAAAAATATTGAATTTATACTGTTCTTATCAATATTATTCAATGCATAGCCAACTCAAAAGTTCAGAAACAAGTTTCTAAATTTTCTAAACATTGAGAATAACAAAAATGGACTCAAAAGTTAGAGATATACTAAATAAAACAATGATCATGGAAGGAATTCATTATGTTGTTAATTCAGGGTGTTGCCTTAAAAATACCACAGAATTTCATGGATGAATATTTTCAAACCTTCAAAGAACAGGTAATTCCTATGCAATTTAAATTGTTTCAGGCATAGAAAATAAAGCATTCCAATTCTTAGGAAAGAAAAAAAACACAACTCATATGACATTGATTCCAAAATCTGACCAAGACACCACAAAAAAAGAAATGATAAATCATCTGATTTATGAATATTAATACAAAACAGCAAATAAAATCCAGAAAATATAATCCAACACTACATTAAAAGAATAATATACCATGACCAACTGGGATTTATTTCAAGAATGCAGGACTGTTTAACAATATGAAATCTCCTAGTACAATTGACTTCAGGTCAAAGAAGAAAAACTCTTCATAAAATAGGAAGAGAATGATACTTCTTTAAATAAAATTATATGCATATCTTGAACAAGTTGCTAACATTGCTCTTGGTGATGAAACACTTCAAGCATTCCTCCTGAAGTCAGAAATAAGGCAGGTGTATGCAGTTTCCCCATTACTGTTTAATATTTTTCTGGAAATGTTATAGACAATTAAATTAGACAAAGGAGTGAAATAATGATGATAAACATTGGAAAAGGAGCAATATCATTATTTATAGGTAATATGATTGTATATTTGAGAAACTCAAGAGAATCAATAGGAAAAAATACTAATAGAAAGAATAGAGGAACCCAGTAATGTGGTCACAAAATATGTAGACTGGCTTTCATAAAACCATAAGCAAGAGAATGATATAGGGAAAATATTCCAGTTATAATTGCAAATAATAAAAAATAATATGCCAATTAATTTACCTTAGGATAAATGTAACAAGAAATATATTGTTGTTAAATGAAGAATGAGATTTGAATGAATGGTTATGTATACCTTTTTTTCTAGATAACAATATGCACTATTATAACTATGAAAAAGTTATTCTAATTAAGATACATACCCATTGTAACTTGAATTAAAATCTCAACAGAACAACTCTGATACTCACCTGGAATAAAAAATATGTAAGAATAGGCAATCTATTTTAGTACTTTTCAAGTTTCTACCATGAATAATATGATGGAAAATAACATTAGCCAAGTAAGAGAATATCCCTAAGGTCTCACTGGCTTCATATAATGAAAGTTTATATGTCATTTTAAGTCACAGTCCAGTGTGGGCGTGCCTTGTTGGATGTATCTCTTTGTGCCTCAGGGAACCGGGCTCTTGTTATCTTGTGGGTCATCTCTGCTTAAGTCTTCCCAGTTCTACTTGTTAGAGTTGCTTCTTAACATCTTTGCCTATAAACATGCCTCACCCTCAGGACAGATCTCAGACACGCAGTCTTAACTGTTTGTGAAGCTTGGGCATGAAATCTAGCTGTGTACAATGAAGCTAATGAAATCTATTTTGACAAAGCAGAGCAATCTTGGCAACATGTTTATGATCAGAAACAAAAAAGCAGATTCTAAAATACATAATGTGTATCCCTGTATCTGTCTCAAAGAACTATTGATGATCCAGTGAACTAAAGGGTATCAATGCTTTTTAAAATAGAGGTAGACTTTCCCTCTTAGACTGAATAATACTATCTTGCAAAGAGAGGCTGATTGATTTTAGCCTTATGGTGTGTAGAAACATGCCTTAGCATTTGTGCACAGCTGGGCTAACTGGAGAAGCTACGTGGGGAGATTTTCTAGTAGTTCCCAGTGCCTCATACTGTTTAAGAAACAAAACTTCACTGAAAGCTTGTGTGGGCTTGGTGCTTGCTCCTACATCTGGAACATAGAATGAACAAAGCAGATGGAACTCAATCTGGTGAGTGTATGGTGCCGAAGACATCTTGAGAACACGGGTGTCTTTCAACAATTGTTACAGTCTGTGAACATTGATTTTATGTTGTACAAACTGTGAGCTTGGAAACTTACACAAGGATGTTTCCTAAACATGTATTTTAAGTGTAGCCACTTCATAAGGTTTTTGTAAGAAGCAATTATAATGACATACGCAAAATTACTGTTTTGTACAAGCAACGCACACTTCGGCAGATCTTTTAGATCTTTATTCTTTCCTCAAATATAGATTGAGAGCTTATAGCACCCAGACACTGTTCAAGGTGCTGGGGATAGTGATATTGATGAAAATGGACATACTTCCTGCTTTCAGAGTTTCCAGTTGGGGGTGGATGGAAAGCAGGGGGCAGAAAATGAATATATAAACAAATAGAAAAGATAATTTCAGATAGTGATAAGTGCTCTGAGTGATATTAAACAGGCTAATGAGCTAGAGAATGGAAGGGAGCATGGTCTGACCATGTGAACTGGACAGGCGTGCTACATTTGAGAAGACAGCACTGGAGAAGACATCTGTATCACAAGAGGGGCAAGTTTTGGAAAAAAAAACACTCAATAAATGTCTGCTGAATGAATGTGTCTCCTTATTTATTTTTGGTTTAAATTCGTTTTGACACACTGAAGTCAAAAGTAAACTGTTTTCAACAGCTTAAATAGCTCTAAATCTACATACAAAGGATTTTCGTGAGCTGAATGAAGTTGTATATTTGGACATCAGGCAGAATGATAGCTCAATCTGGCAGCTTTTTTTAATGAAAAGAGACACTTTAAAAAGGAGTCGAATTTTGAATTTTGTGATGGATGTAGCACTTGAATTTTGCCACAGATGTAAATGCAACTTCTACTTCTGGCTACTGTCCCCTGGTCTCTGCTTTCACACTCACACGGATCACTTCCTTCCCAGCACTATCACTTCCATCACGTCATTCTTGGCGACTCATCCCTGCGGCTCCCCCACCATTCCAGCAATTAAACAATGGCACCTGTTTACTCATCTATAAATTTGGACTAATAATTCCTTCCTAGTCACTCGGCAGACTGATGTCAGAATCAATTAGCATGATTTATGTGAAAATACTATGTTATCATAAAGCATTATTTAGTTTTTTTCTAGGTTTATAGAATACTTTTTCCAAAAGTACTATTTTAAATTATTTTGTATAACGGATACTTCACTACACTTATTCTGTATAATTGCCTGACATTTTAGGTAAGCATGCAAATATCTTATTTAATCCTGCTCATTTATATCAATAGAATGGATTAAAAATGCCAATATTTCAAAACATTCAATATTTTCAAAGTCAAATTCTATTGTTTTGTATAATATACCTGTGATTATTTTTGAAAGACACCCCAGATATGGATCTGTTTTGTGATAATATACATCTAATTGTACATGTAAATACAAACAACAAAATCTAAACCCCTGTGTTCCTTTCAATTTAAACAAAGATATAAGGTAATAAAGTTTTCAAGTGTAGGTCACCCTGCCTCATCCCCACCACTAGCATCTGTCCCAAGTCCCCCACTCAGGACACTACATACTTGATCCTGTTGGAAATTCTTAGCAAAGGTGAGTTTTCTTTTTATTTTTTTAAATTGAAGTATAGTTGATTTACAATGTTTTAGGTGTACAGCCAAGTGAGTTAGTTATACATATATATATATATATATATGTTCTCTTTCACATTCTTTTCCATTATAGGTTATCAAAAGATATTGGTGCTTACCTGACAGGGGAGATACTATGATCAGGAAGCTGGTTTTCCCAGAAAGAGGCTTATCCATTGCACTCTGGATATGCTGACCCCCGTGATTTCCCCAAACTCGACTGCATAAAATGTGATAGTGGGGGACTGTGTTCACGGTTAAAAAAAAAAAAAAGAATATTGGATATAGTTCCCTGTGCTATATAGCAGGTCCTTGTTATTTATCAATTATGGTTTGTAAAGCGTTTTAATGCACCAGTGTCAATTCACTAAATGGGTATGTTGACTTTCTCCACTGTTTCATTCACAGGAAAAAAAATGAACTTCTGGTTAATTAAATGCATATCTAAACATTAAATAAAGACTATTTCCCAGCATTCCTTTAAAACACAGTGTGTGAGTGAATCCTAGTGTCAACTCTCAGACTTTTGTCTCCTCTGCATCTTGTCATCACTCTGTCTGGCTGTGTCTTCCATAGAAGTGTTTTAGAAAATTTTGGTGATTATCATCCACTTCATGAATATGAATTCTTGGGGTTGAAAAGATCACAGAGCAAATGAAAATAAGCAGGAAAAAACAAAGCCCATCACTGTGTTGATAATTCTCTGACAGGAGGGCATAAGTTGATCAAAGAGAGCCCTGAAATTTTGCTCCATGAATAACTTACATAACTTGATTTTAGAGATAGAACATTCCAGAAGTTGTGTGATAAGGATGCTGGCTACCCTTCGATAAGCCTTTTAAAGATGTTACTGGTTTAGTGTTTAATATACGGTACAATTTGGTCAGGTAACACGAAGTTACTTTTGGTAAAGCCTTTTTCTCAGCGTTAATGGCAACTTTGCTAGGAAAAGCTAGTTAATTCCTTAACTCCATTCTCAATTATGCCAGAAATCACTGTGATTTTCCACCAAGAGCTATTTAAAGAATCATTGGTAAAAGATTCTAGTGCAGATGGAGAACTCTTACCCAGAATTAAGCCCTCTGTCAAACATTACTATGGATTTTCTCTCTTTTTTTAACCAAGACTCCTTATTTCTTAGGAAATGGGGCTGTGCTCATTTCCATTCTTTCCAAGTGGGTGTCAATTTTGGATCTGTAAGCATAAATTCAGGCCAATTCCTGGATTTGCTGTCGGTGAAGAACCTATGTGTCAACAGCCCTGTGGAAGAGTGGTTCAGTTTCCCCCAGAAGAAGCATTCTTTTTAGGGAGAAAATTTATGTTGATGATTTTCAAATTATTGGAACTCCTCGGGCAGTTTTCCAGCTGGCCAACCCCTATACACTGACTTAAAAAGTGCCAATTTTGGATTTTTGGCAGTCGCTAGCATGACCTGGTCAACTTCAAGAGGCAGCTCAGGGAGAGATTTCAGCATCCACATTTTAACACAATTACCAGTTTGCTTCTGGATGAAATCCAGCACTTTATTTTTAATATATGAGGCTCAATATCTCTTTAAAATCACTTTCTCTTTATGTTCTCTATTTGTGAGAAACTGAAGAGGCTCTAAGTTAGGAAAAATCTAAAATGAAGTCTTCTTTCATTTGTAGATTTTAAAACTACTTTCTTTGATTGTCTGACATGATTGCTTACTCTAGGAGGTTCAGATTTTCTCTGTTCAGGCAATTGACTGTATGGATTTTAGAATGTTAATACTCAATGTTCAGAATTCTAAAAAAGATGGCGATTACTGCAATATTTATAGAAAATGTGAAATAAAGGTTAAATATCTACTAATTTTTAAAAAATAACCCATTTTAAAATGTTTCCATTCATTTGGTGATCACTTTGTATTTTTGGTGGAATTTATTTATAGATTCAGTATAATAATGATTATCTTTCACCTCTTAAGCAGTCTGTAAATACTATTACAAAGGAATGAGACTGTGTCTCTGAAAGAGAAGAACTGTGTTTTCTCTACCTTGTAGCCCTGCAGGGCACCACAGTGCCTAGCTTTGAAATACACACACACACACAAACACACACACACACACACACACGCACACGCACATGCACATGAATGAATGTTCACCATGCATATCTAATAGCCTCTGGGAAGAGCAAATGTTTATCACTAATGATAATAGAATGCAAGTGGGATTGAAAAGTTCTAAACTGCTAGAGAACAGCTTACTGGTGCCCTTACAGATGCTAAAGAAAAGAGAGACATAAATCACCTCTGAAAGTGTGACCATGAATAGATGACCTACTTTATCCAAGTCTTAGTTTCCACACCTGCAAGATAAGGATAATAATACTCAACTTATGTGACCATTATGAGTATGAATCGAGCACAGTGCCTGGTACCTTGTACTTATTTAACAAATGGTAACACTTCTGAGAAACAGTATGGGCTTTGAAATCAAAGTGTCCTGGGTTTGAATTCTGGCTCTATCATTTACTGTCTGATGATTGGGCAAATTAATGAATTGTTCCTCATTTTTCATCTAGTTTTAGATGAATAAGTGAAATAAAGTATATAAAGTATGCAGCCCAGGTGTCAATACATGATGCTTTTATGATTAATAGAACATGATGAGTTTGAGGATGTCCCAGTGGTAAAACTTGGTGGCCCCAGCTGGTTCAGGGCTGTTCAATTTGCCTCCCACGGTGCTAGTTTATTGAACAGACACTCTCTCTACTTTATTTGTTTATGTAAAATGTAAAATATATTGCTTTTCCGCACAAATTTTCATCTGAAGAAAGAGTTGTGTCACGAAGAGAAGCTTGAAAAACATCCACTTGTTCCAAACTCATTAATTCACAGATGCAGTAATTGCAGCTCAGAAAGTTAATAACGAAGCAGTCAGGACTGGAATCCAGGTCAGCAGAATTCTCACTCCAAGTTAAATGATGTTTCCACTATTTCATTCTCCGTTGTATTTTAGTTTTCACTTTAATTATATGACTTTGGGAACGGAGACAACTTTTGCAGTTTTCTTCTTGAACTATGTGCTAATTAAAAAGAAATGTTTCAAAATTTGTTTTAAAGAATTGCTGAGAAAGAAATGAGGGGAAAATAGTGTTATTAGGTGTATTAGTCTGGATACTTCAGGGAAACAGAACCAATAGGAGATACATAGCTCTGTCTGTCTATCTATCTATCTATCTATCTATCTATCTATCTATCTATCTATCTATCTATCTATCCATCCATCTATCTAAAGAGATTTGTTATAAGGAATTGGCTCATGCTTATAGAGATTAAAAGTCTCAGGATCTCCTGTTGGCAAGCTGGAGTCCTAGGAGAGCCAGTGGTAGAGTTTCAGTCTGAGTCTGGGAGTCTGAAAACCAAGAGAGTCTACGGTGTTAAGTTTCCATCCAAGTTTGAGTCCAAAGGCAAGAAGCCCCAGGTCCTAGCTCGAAGACTATCAGGCAGAGAGAGCAATTCTCTCCTGCTCAGAGTTGTGCTCTATCCAGGCCTTCAGTGGCTTGGATGAGGCCCACCCATTGGGGAAGGCAATCTGTTTTACTCAGTCTACCAATTCAAATGTCAGTCTCCTCTGGAAACACCCTTACAGATACATCCAGAATAACATTTAACTTAATATCTGGGCACACCATGGCCCAGTTAGGGTGACGTATAAAATTAACCTTTACGCTAGGTAAAATACATCTTTATCATTGATTCCAAGTACAAGAATACCTAGTTTTATTGCATTTCATTTTATTGTGCTTTGCAGATATTTCATTTTTTACAAATTGAGGGTTGTGGTAACTCAGCATGGAGCAAGTCTACCAACGTTGTTTTTCCAACAGCCTGTGCTCACTTCATTTCTCTGTGTCACATTTTGGTAATTCTCAGGAAATTTCAGATCCTCCACTGGTAAAACGATTATGACCTGCTGATGGCTCAGATGATGGTTGCAATTTTTAGGAAGAAAGTCTTTTTAAAATTAAAGTATGTACCTTAATTGCTTTTTTAGACATAATACTATTGAATGCATAATAAACTACAGTATATGGTAAACATAACTTTTATATATACCGGGAAACCAAAAAATTTGTGTGACTTGCTTTCTTGCAATATTTGCTATATTGCAGTGGTCTGGAACTGAACCCACAATATCGCCAAGGTATGCCTGTATAGATTTTTAAGCTGTGCACGTATTTACCAATATCAATATTTGCTCATTTCAATACATGAAAATTTAATTTTCCATGTCTGAAATAAATTGTCTATATATTCTAATGTGTTCCCCCAACATAAAATACTTACATTACATTGTATGAATTTTTCTGCTTTATGATAATTTACTGCTTAAGTGACCTGTCTACCAACTAGGTCAACATTACTTTATTATATTTAGAGCTATTGTTATTCTGATATTAGTTCGTTATTTAATGGTAGTTCCCTTAAGTCTTGAGTTTCCCTTAAGTCTTCTTGGTATACACAAATATTCTGAAGGAAAGAAGTCAAGTAACTCAAATGGATTTATTTTTAGTCCAGAAGAGAAATACTACCATGGCAACTGTAAGAAATAAAGTGATGGCAAGGATTTTCTGTGGTCATTCATACATAGCAAAACAGAAAAGTGTGAATTAATCAGATCATCTGTCTACACTATCCAGCTCCTGAAGATTATTATACCGTCCCTCGGAAGAGAAAGGGGGAAAAACAATACTTTCTTTCCTCTTATATTTGACATTTTATGGAATTATAAAAACAATTAGGAAACATGTCATTCAATTCTTATGTTGATGGTACTTGATAGCATATTCTATCCCATAGTTGATAAATTTTGACATCTATTTATTAAGATGTATATTAAATTTTCCAAAAAATTGAAAGGTTGCATGTTAATAGATGCATTTCTACCTCTAAAATATCAGCTTTAGTAACTGTCTAAATATTGAAATCGTTACTCAACGAAAACCCATCTGAAGTTATGCTGTACTTCTATTTGAGCAAATTATTATTAATTTCTACTCCACCAATTCAGCATTTTTTGAGTATTTGACCAGGATGTGGATGAGGTTCACAGAAGGTTTGTGAGTAGCAAAAGTTGCATCCTGATGGACATTTAATAGAACAAACTTGGAACAGTTGGGAAGCACTTTTCTATGTGTAATACTTTTGCTTAGAAAGTTGGTCAGTAGGCTATTTTCCTTCATCTCCTTAAGTCGTTAGCACTGGTAAGCACCCTCTCTTTCTTAAACATTCACTTCTCCTGGATTCTGTGGCACCACATTGCTATCTGGCAACAATAAAAATCCACCCTAGTGTCTCAGTGGGAATACACACAACCAAGCCTCCAGACCATCTGTGGCATCTTGCCTCCACGGGTTTTCCTCCTTGATTGCAGCTTCTGTCTGATCATGTTGTACTTGACTTCTGTGTTACTGTCAGAAGCTTTGCTATGATCTGCCCCAGGTGCCTGGGCTCTGGCAGGCCAGACCCCTTCTCCCCTTATATCCTGGCTCCAGTGGGTCCAAGACAGTGCATTTCTTCTGGTTTTATTCAGTAGAGCTGTCTCCATTGCCTCTACTTCCTGTTTCATAATCGTGACTCATGCACTTCTAGTTTATTTTCCTCCCTCGTCACATCAGCATGGCTCAAAGCCTCAGTTGCCTCTTTACAGCTGAGTCCATAGCAGCTTTGGTCTCTCTCCAGGGCTTCCACCCCACATTTAAAACCACTTGCCAGACATGTTTTGGGGCGTTCATTCTCACCTTAAGTGAACAGCTTTCCCGTACCTTCCATTGTTCTATATCATTGACAATGACAGCAGTGTTATCTTTGTAATCTAAGACGTTCTGTTTTATTCCACATTAAGGCTGTTGCTAGATTGCAACTTTTATGACTTCTCTTAGAGATGACATTTCTTAGCAGTTCTTGCTTTTTTGACCTCACCTATTGACTGCTAATTCTAATTCACCAACAAATGGAGTCTCTCTTCCCTAATCTGTTCCATGTACTTCAGCTAGATTACACCTCCTAGAACATTGCTCTATGCATATCCCTGTCTGGATCCAAACCACCAGTGACTATCTCTGCCCAATGGACTGGAGTCCACACTCTTAACTCATCATTTAAAATCTCATAGATTCTGGCCCCATCCCACCTTTTCCCACATACCACACATGACTCCCTCCTTCCGAACACAATTTATTTGCAGTGCCCCTGTGTGCCTTCCATATTAGTCTCCTCACTTTTTCATACAGAATTTGCTTCACCCAGAACGATAACCCTCATCACCACTGCTCTGGATTTTGGTCATTCTTTAATCATTCTTTAGTCCAATTACATTTCACCTCTTTCATGAAATTTAAGACAGGTCATTTTTTTGAACCTTTAAAGAACACCTTTCACTCATTTGGTGAAATTGTCAACATGTAATACTAACATACACTGTCTTAGAGGCAAAATTCTTTCTTCTCAAAATTAATGTAAGTTCTTTGAGGAAAGTGTCTCAGGAGTTTTGTATTCCCATTGTCTATATTAAATTGCCTATAATTTGTTTTTGCTTGTTTCTTTGAGGGGGAGGTAATTAGATTTATTCATGTTTGGAGGAGGTACGGGGGATTGAACCCAGGACTTCATGCATTCTAAGCATGCGCTCTACCACTTAAGCTATACCTTCCCTGCTGCCTATAATTTGCTTTTAGTCTCTTACCAGTTTCATACCCTACTTGAGATCTATATTTTATCCAAAAAGTGTTATTTTTCAAAAATTTGATTTCTCCTTTCTAAAGTACTGCACAGTATGAATAAAATGATAAGAGGACTATTAATTATCCAAGACAAAAGTGATAGGACTTGCTTCAGGTGTCATCAGGGACCAGAAAAGAATTAGCCCACTGAGTTGTTTATTTATAAAATATAAACCTGGAATCTATGAGTCTGTGAGGCATGTCTCTATAAAGAGTGCCATGTAAGCTCTACAACCCCCTGGGGTATAAAATGACAATATTTCATGATTTAAATGCTCCCAGCTGTATTTTTGAGAACTCTGATTATTCCAGGCTGGAGAGGTGTGTTTCTGACACAGGGAAGGACACAGGGAGACACCCTCGATCTTCAGGCTTCTTTCTGCTTTGTGTCTGCTAGTTGTTTATGTCCTTGAAATTATTAGCAAAGCTTGAGATGAGGTTAAGATCCCTGACTTACATGCATCTAATTTCACAATCGGCTTTTATGGGTTATTCCAGAACTCACGTAATAATTAGGCTTAAAAAAAATTTACCTGGACATTAGAGAATAAACTAAGAGAATGCCCCACATTTCATCCAGTTGTAAGCAAAACAGGTCAGGAAAGCTAGTGTGAATACACAGGTGGGGAAGAATGAAGCTGTCTTCTACCTGCGCCCTTCTAAGTCCAGAATGTTCAATAAGCCACACGAAATATTTATTTGTGTACGTGCATTTTATTCTCTTTTAGACCATCCTCTCCTTTGTCACAGCAAACACACCTTCATTTTTATGGTGTTACTTTCCATTACATTAAATTGGATATGGAAAAATTTGAAGTGTTGCATGGGGAAGAGAATAAATTCATTCCAACTTGATATGGGGCAATTCTAGTAAATATTTAAAATATTCAATGTTTATTCACAGGGTGGGCCTATAGTTAAAAATTACAATGTAACAAATACCGTTCGTTTAAACATGCTCTTCACACTGCAAGATTTCCAAGGCCCAGACTGACTTATTTCAAGCAATATTCTTTTTAAAACACAATGTCAATGTAAGTATTTTTGGGGACTCCATGAAGTTAATTACTTACAACTGGATTTGAATTGTGCAGGTAATTTATATGGAAACATCATTATATTAGGAATTACTTGAATCATGGTAGGAACATAATTTATTAGCCTTGTGACCTATGAAAAGTGTTCATTTTTGACTACTTTTGTGGCTCCCTGAATTACAATATCTTAATCTCTCTCTATAAACTGTGAGAAATAGTGGTTGCTTACTTTAGTTACATAATAAATCCATCCAGTGCATATTTATCAAATGTCTAATATGCAGCAGAATGGTAACTCTGTGTCATCTCTGAAGATCCAGTTCTATGACTTTCCTTATTCACTTTCTTCGATGACTTTTAAAATCGACTTTATTAAGGCATATATCACATACCCAAAATGCACCCAATCTGAGTGTACAGTTCGATGTGTTTTTAACACCTGTATCCCTAGTGAAACATCCTAGCGAAACAAGCATCCCGATTAAGCTACTGAACATCTTTATCTCCCCAAAACGTTCCCTGGAACACTTTGCAGTTAATTCCCAGCCTCCGCCTCCACCTCAGGCAACCACTGATTTCTGTTACTAGATGTGTTTCCCTCCCTAAAACTTCATATAAATGGAATCATCAAGTGTGCACTCTTCCTTATCTAACTTTCTTGCTTAGCATAGTATTTTCGAGATTCATTCATGTTGCTTGCATCAATGGTCCTCTAATGACCGAGGGGTCTTCCATTTTATGAATACCCCACAATTGTTTATCTATTCACCTGTATAAGACATTTGGGTTATATAAGATTTTGACTATTATGGATAAGAGTATCAACATTTGTGTACAAATATTTTGTTGACATTTATATTCATTAATTTTTTTGTAATACCTAGGAGTGGAATTTCTGGGTCATATGTGAAGCATATATTCAGCCTTAAAAGAAACAACCAAACAGTTCTCCAAATGACTGTACCATTTGGTGTTCCCCAAAGCAGTATGTGAGAGCTCCTGCCGCACCACATTCTTATCAATATTTTATATCATCAGTGTTTTATTTTTGCCATTTTAGTGGGTGCATATTGACACCTCATTCTGGTCTTCAGGCATTTTCTTCATAATTAAAATATTTAGTATCTTTTCATGTACTTATTAACCTTTCATGTGTCATCTTTGATGAAGTGTCTGGTAAAATCTATGGCCCAATTTTATTTTAATTAAATTGGGTTGTCCTCTGCTTTCTGAATTGTAGAAATGATGGATATTTGGAATATTGGTCTTTTGTCAGATAGATGTATTTTGAATATTTTCTCCCCAGTTGATGTCATGCTTTTTTTTTTAATTTGTAAATTTTTAGATAATGAATGAGCTACCTAAATCCAGTATCCATTATTCCATCATAGCTGGAACTAGATGCCCCTTAAGCTCCTTCATTGCTGTATTTTGAATGATAGGTAGCATTCAGTGTCACCATGAATCTTCCTCAATTTTCTGGGACCATCTTGGTAGGTGAATACTGGTGTGTGTGTGTGTGTGTGTGTGTGTGTGTGTGTGTGTTTACTTGTAAAAAGACACTGGTGAAAGGAACAGTTTGTCCTATTTCCCTGATGTGTTATATAATTGACTCATATATGATCTTATAAACTGGCCCCATGGTCAGATTGAAATTGTTGTTCTATATATGTGCACTATTTAAATAAGCTATATATAGTTACATATATATAGTTTTATATATATATATACACACACACACATATTTTTGTATATCTAGTTTTATTTTTGTTTTCAAAGAGCATTCATTTGTGTGAAGTATATCAGTTTGTCTTCACAATCTGTTTGGAGAGAGAGGTTTGTTCAGGTGGGGACCATATTGTACTGATGAGGAAGTAAGTCCACAATGAAAATATGTGTTTCTTGTTCATAGGTTTATGAAAGTGGAAGGAAGTTAAATTTAAGACTTTCCCCCAATTCCAGTGCTTTTTCTGCTTTAAGAGACTGATGCCCATCCATGAAGAGAGAAATAATGTTTTATTTTAAAAGATGACATAAGAGAGGGTGTTCAGAAATAGAGATCAGGAAATGGTGTAACATATTAGATCATTAAAATAGAAATAGAGTCGATAGAGTTGATAGGTAGAAACATAGTGATGCTTTTATTAATCCCAAATATAGTGGATACATACAGTGGCAACATGTAGCTTCTTGGACTAGTCACATCTGTTTTTTGGTTAAAAAAAAAAAGTAGGATCATGAGGCTATTTTGTCTCCTCTGTGTTTACCAGTCCTTTGACTCTTACACAGATACTGGTTGAAATGGGTGGTGGGGAGAAGTCTGCTTCTTGGTTTGTTTTTTAAATAGTTGTTAACAGTGATGCCAGTTAATTTTTGTGGACTACCTACACAAAATGCTTTCAAATTTTTTTCATATTTTAAAGGTATCTTGTAAGAATAATTGTTGGCATAATAACTCCAGGGTACATATATTTTAAAGATAGTTTCAAGAACACAAAAAAATCACTGTGTAGTAATTGGGAATAATTCCAAAAGCAATATAAAAACACATTACTTTCCCCTATATTTACAAGCACTAATATAGGAAAATATATTAAACCAAATCTTTGGGGACTTAAGTAATATTATGTGTTGTATAATCAATGTTGGAATAAGTGTTTACAGATTTTTCTGTATTGGACTTTGATTTTTTTTTCTTGCACATTTTGAAGCTTGCTTGATTGTGAATGTGTACATTAAGTTGGGAATTTGATTCATGCTTAATGGGGAGGTTTTATTTTTGATGGCCTTCCTTTTACCTTTCAGTGCACTAAATAATCCTCTACTTCTAGGCTACGTCACTTTACAAAGCCTGCTAACCTCAGGGTTGACAAGAGTTTTTATTTCTTCTTAACCAACCACATATACCTTACATATTGGCGTTTTAATGAGGTAACATACTGCTATATTTTCAAGTGAGGGAAGGCAATTTCCTTTTTGGTGGGCGGCTTTCTTTCAAAGATCTGATTTAATTTTTTAACTTGATTCAGTTTTGAAAAGAAATATGATGCAACCTTTCTCATTTTATACATGAAGAATGATTTCCTGGAAAATTCAGTAGCAAATGCAATTATTTCTGGCTTTCAACAAGGAAGATCTTTACTTCTTGGACTATTTTACATGAATACTAGTTTTAAGGATTTTTTTTTTATTTCTTTTTTTTTTAGTTCAGAAGATATATCATTCCCTTTGATATCAATCTTAGTCCAAAATTTGAATTATTTAAGAGTATTTATATTTAAGTAGAGTTATATGCTCAGTTTCCTAGTGTTTAAAATAGTAGTCTTCTCTCAAAGACTGTGAGTATGAGTGTTATTGGTACCATATTTTCCCAGGACTGTTAACCATACTGATAACAATTTTAAAACTTGTATGCTTTACAATATAGCAATTCTAGGAAACCATCTAACAGGTATTTGTTTAAGTATACAAAGTTACTTTTAAAGGAGATGCACTGCAACATTATCTGGAATATTTAAAACAAGGAAAACCACCTGTATGGATGCTCCATGGGGCGGGGACTCTGATCTCCCTTGTGAGTCAGTGATTAAACAGGGCCTACGGTGCAGTGGGAACTCACTCATTATTTATTTAATCTGTTAAATATATTTCCAAGCATTTTATTCTTTTTGCTGCTGTTATGAATGGAATTGTTTTCTTAATCTCATTTTCAGATTGCACATTGCTCGCACATAGAAACACAACTGATGTTTGCACATTAATCTCACATGCTGACTTGTACCACATCAGTAAAACTATTTTATGTATTCTGTTTTTCTTAGCTCCTCTTCCCATAAGATCAACTGTCATGAGATTTTTAAACAATCTGTAAAAATAAATCCATCATTATTTATTAAGATAATACATGCCCATTTAACAGAGTTACCAAGACAGAGAAGTGCAGGGAGAAACACAGAAATCAGCACCCTTATTTAACTGTGAACTTTGTGTCTGTGGGTGCACGTGTACTGCTGTGTGTCTGATCACAGAAAGAGATTTCGTTTTACACAATTGAACAGTCTCATCTTTTTGTGTAAATAACATTAGTTTCACATCATTAATTTTAGGACTGCCTGATATTCTACATACTATAATTTATTTAATATAATATAATTTATTTCATTATCAGATAACACTAAGTTAAAACTCACAGCTACTATAAATAAGACTAACATGAATATTCTCCAGTGAATAACTTTGAGAGATAACCTTGTGTGATGGTTCTTAGGAGAAAAATTTTTCAGAATTCTGCTTTTGGGCCATGACACACATATGCACTACCCCAGGATCCTGTAGAATATTTATAATACTTTACTTTCACATCAATATGACATGAAAATTTCCATTTTCCTACATCCTGGCTAATGCTGTTTTTTTTTTTTTCTTAAATTTTAAACCATTTCAAACATATCTTAATCATTTACAAATCTATTCCGAGTTGTCAAAGACATCCAGCTACCTGGTTTTCCTTAATCCAAAAAAAGAAAGAAAAGGGCAAATCAGACAGGCAACAATTTTCCTACAGGTGTTATCTTGAAACCACGGGATTCAGAATTTTAAGGGCCATTAGTGGTTCTTTTTCCACCTCAACTGTTAGGAAGAAGTGATTTTCTACAGCAACCCTGACAGATAGCTGTCGGATTTTTAGTGACTATCCCAACTGAAAGAGAACATGACTAACCTCAGGCAAGTACATAATTAGATATTTTAAGTTATTAAAACAGTTTTTTCTTGTCTTGGGTGAAAATCTATCCTATGAGATTCTACCAATGGATCAGATTTGTTTCTGAGGCAATGCAGCTGTTTTTTCCCACTGCTTCTTTCAGATTAGAGGTCTTTATATGTGAAAAGACATTCATTGTGTCTCCCATTAGTTACCTGTTCCTCAAAGTTTTCTAGCATAATTTAAAAATTATGAGACTCAGTTTCTGTGGACTTCAGTTCAGTATATCACCCTAAACCCTGTTTTACAAACTATTTTATACCTTTTCTATGTGTTGCTAATAGGTTTTAGGAGTTTGGTAGTTTTTACATGTAATCTGGACATACTTAAATAAAATAAGGTAGGATTTTGAAGGGAGCAAAACATTAAAAGATTAGCACTTATTGAAAAAGAATATATATATGGATAACTGAATCAGTGTGCTGTACACCAGAAACTAACACAACATTGTAAATCAGTTATACTTTAATAAAAATAAAACAATTAAAACTTTTTGGAATAATCTGACTCTCTGCAATTTAGGACAAAAGCAGTTTTTCCCATCTGGTTAGCTCTGTGCATAGCAAAAACAGAAAGTGAACGAGGTTCCTGTCTGGTAGAAGTACTTCAAACTTGTATGCTGCCTTGCAAATTATATGTTAAACTCTTAAACGTGTCATCTGTTTGTATTTTAAAAAGGATATGCAGAAAGTCAGATAAAACAGTAATTCTTCAATTTTCTATTTTTTTTCCCTTGAAAACATGTCATATAACCTTAGGGATATAGACAAGCTTATTTGAAGTATTCATTGGCTTTGCTCACACTGATTTTATTGACTTTAGTATATAGTATGTTAATAATTAATAGCATTAAGTTTATATTTTGTTGTGACAAGATGACTAAAGAGTAAATCTATGTCTTCATTTCTGTGAAAGCATTTTGAAGATTTTTGGTTTTTGGTCTTCAAAAAAAAGAAGAAAAATATCTGAACTGTCAATACAAAATGCATAAATATTTATAAATACTTAGATTCTTCTTTTTAGTTGTAATACTAGACGTAAACAGGATTGGATGAATAGTAATGTGAACTGTAACAGCCTGTGGCTTTTTGACCCATGCTGTATTGTAATTACTATTTTTTGGCCAAGACGACTCTATGCTTCATGGCCTCATTGAAACCTTGTTTCAGGTCTTATTAAAGTTAAAAAATAGGCAATAAATATAGCACAAGGTAAATGTTAACATTTTCATCCAAACTGGACACATTACCACCTTTCTACTCATTGTTCATTTACCTTTAAGTGTCTTCAATGGGCAGATGATACTCTTTCTTTTTCATACATGAATGATGAATATATTTCATACTATTTCACATTTTGACACTGCTTCTCATTACAATTTTTCTTTTCATATTATGTACTTGATGGGAAGTCAATTTTTCTGTATATGATAGATTCCATCATTTGTTCAGGAATGTATCTCTTGGCAGTGAATATATTACAATAGCACATCCCAGTGGTTTGAACAGAAAGAACTCAGGTTCTAATCTAGACCCAGGCTCTGTGTTTATCTGTTTCTCAAATGGACACTCTACTCATGAAAATAAATATTCCTAAGTAGTTCTTATATTATTAGTTCCCCGTCTCAAACCCTAACAAATCTGGAAAAAAAAATGTTCTTTCTTACAAATCTTTATGTGTGCATTATTTATAAGAAATTTTCCACTTAATAATAGGCATATGCATTAATATTTCATTATTCATTAATCCTACCAGATCATGTTTGGGATGGCAAAAACCTGTATGCTTTTTAAATATTATGAAGTATTTTGGCACAATTCCTTTTTATTGGTCCTTTCATTTCATGGTGTGAAAGAGGCAGAGAAGCAATAGATTTGTCATAAAAGTGAAGAAGATGAGAATGAGAATTTCAGGATGTGGAGCTCATATATTGTTATTAAACTAGATTGAACTAAAAATAATTGCTCATATAGTCTGAGCATGGAGGAATCAAGTTCATCTGAGGCTGTCACATGAACTTCTCAAACATTCTTATGATGTTTGTAACATCCTATTTTAAAGTGTTTCAATTTATTTCTTATTAATCAGCCTTCTTATTAAGTCTAATGCAGTCTAAGAATATTTTTTTAACTTGCTAAAAGATTTTATGTCAATTTACTGAAACAAATTAACCAGTTATTATTCGAGCATTTTATACCTGTTATTTTAAGATATAAACCTTTGAGTTTTTCTCCTTAAAAACTTTGCTGGTTTTAAATTATATTCTTAGATAAAATAATTATTTTAGTATCCTTTCTTCCTTTTATTCTCTTCTCTCTATCCACCCAGGAATGGGGCTTCTATTAAAGCATTCTTTTCCAACTTTCATTCTTGAAAGACACC
The DNA here is from genome assembly GCF_009834535.1 of Camelus ferus. Lineage (NCBI taxonomy): Eukaryota > Metazoa > Chordata > Mammalia > Artiodactyla > Camelidae > Camelus > Camelus ferus. The sequence goes on along the minus strand of NC_045724.1, from coordinate 9,402,598 downwards.
AAAACAACAGAAGAAATGATACATAGATTAAAAAAAGAGATATGCTGCTTTGTCTTCTATGACACTAGAAACAGCTTCACATGTGATTCTGCTCAAAACTCTTCTCTGAGATGACATGCTAACCTGCTCCCCAGGTTTCAGTCACTTCTGCTTTTCCCCCTAATTTCCACCTTTTGATAAGAAATATTTCCCAAAGTGTATCTTCCATGCCACCTGTCTTATCTACTTTGTGTATCTTTGGGCAGATGGAATTGTTAACAAGGCAAATCAAGTTTTAATTTGCCTCACTAATAACCAATAGAAATTCCAGCTGATGACTAAGAAGTTGAAATCTTCATATCCCTATATTTTGGCTGTGTTTTGCCATCTTGCTTCTGTAAGTTTTGTAAAGCTGTCAGAGATGCACCATTTCATTGTGTCTATTTGGCTACAGAAAATGAGGGTACACTTCCACAGTTATCTTTTTGTTTTTCTTTTTATTCTCCATATAATCTCTCCAATTTGCTTCTACTATCAAGATTGTTAATAAAAACTCACAATACCATCCTCAGAATACTGGGTTCCTTTGCTTCCCCATTTCAAGTGTTTATCCCCAGTTATCTTTATTATTTTGCTTAGTTTTATTTTTTTCAGGACATAGCTTTCTGCTAATAACTTTCCATTTTAAAGCATATACCTCTACACAGTGGGGAAATCAATGAGAAATATCTATTCCCTTTTCTTTAATAAAACAATATAATAATGCCAGTTAATTTAAACTCTCAGTATATTTAGTTGTGATCAGAGATGGTGAGTATTATTTTTGAATCCATCATCCTTTTCTTTTGTATGCATCACTGAGTACTTCCTAACATGCTCATCCCTCTTCCACTTTTATTAGTCTTCCACCAGACCCTCTCTCTTTATAATTATTTGGGAGCTATTTTCATCATATCAGCTAACATCTGAAGAAATGAACTCCAGTCTGAAAAAGATCCCATTGCCTTTGTGTCATTCTTCTCATACATCCTTGGCAAGTTATAACTCTACAATTCCAGAATCTTGACAAAACCATCTGACTTTTTCATTTCATTTCATGCAGATTTTGAAGCTTCTGACTGCCGTCCTTTTCAACTCTACCGTCTCACTATTTATGGTCGTGAAACAGATTTCTTTCAGTTTGCCACTAAATTTTAAATTCAATTCTCCCCAGATCTAGTATAAACTGAAAGGCGTATTATGTTACTTAAAAGCTCTTTTCATTTATTCTGCAATCCTAATGAAATATGGACTAATAGCCTTTGAGTAAATAATTTAAGTCACTAAACCTTGCTTTCTTCATGTATAAACTGAGGATTTAAAAAAAAATCCTATCACTAGAAGTACTTCCTTTAGGATAAAATACAAAGGAGCCTTATGCTAGACTTGTTATGGTTGATACACAATTCCATCATATTTATCAATTATTTTTTTAAAGTAACAGCTTAATTGAGATATAATTTACATGTAAAATTCACTCTAAAAATATACAGTTCAGTCCTTTTTAGTATATTCACAAAGTCAATCAACTTTCTTCACTAATTTTAGAATATTTCATCACCCCAAAAAGAAATTCCATTCCATTAGCAATTATTCCTCATTCTCCCCTCCACTCAGCTTCTGACAACCACTAATATACTTTCTAGTTCAGTTGATTTGCTTATTCTGGATATTTCATATAAATGAATCCTGGAACACATGGTCTTTTGTAACTGTCTTCTTTCATTTAGTACAGTGTTTTCAAAGTTCACATTGCAGCACATGTCTGTCCTTTATTCCTTTTAATGGCTGAATAATATTCCATTGTATAAATACACTACATTTTGTTTATCCATTCATTGGTGAATAGACATTTAGGTTGCTTCCACTATTTGGGTTATTATGATAACCCAACACTCTGAACATGCTCTCTGAACATTTGTGTACACATTTTTGTGTGGACATATGTTTTTATTTCTCTTGGGATATAGCTAGGAATGGAATTGCTAGGTCATATGATAACTCTATGTTTAACATTTTAAGGAATCGTCAAAATGTTTTCCAAAGTGCAAAATTTTATAATTCAACCAACAATAAATGAAGGTCCCAATTTCTTCTCATTCTCACCACCATTTGTTGTTATCTGCCTTTTTAAAAATTTGGTCCTCCTAGAAGTGATATTTCATTATGGTTTTGATTTGTAGTTCCCTCATGATTAGTGATGCTGAAGATTTTTTTCATATACTTACTGAACATTTGCATAACTTCTTTGGAGAAATATGTTCAAATCATGTGCCCAATTTTTAAAATTAAGTTGTCTTTTCATTGTTAAGTTGTAAGAGTTCCTTCTATATTCTAGATACAAGTTGCTTGCCAGATATGTGATTGTAAATATTTTCTCTCATTCCATGAGTTGTCAGTTTATTTTCTTATGTTGTCCTTCAAAGCACAAGCTTTTAAAAATTTGATGGATTCCAGGTTATTTATATTTTCTTTTGTCCATTGTGCTTTTGGTATTATTTCTAAGAACATATTCCCTAATCTAAGTTTACAAATATTTACATCTATAATTTCTTCTAAGAGTTTTATAAGTTTAGCTCTTACGCTTGCATCTCTGATCCATTCTGAGTTAATTTTTGTAGAAGGTATGAGATAAAGATCCAACTTTGTTCTTTTTCTTTTTTTGCATGTAGATATCTAGTGTCCCAGTACCATTTGTTGAAAAATTCTTCTATCTCCATTGAATTGTCTCAACACCCTGTTTTGAAATCAATTGACCATAGATGTATGGATTTAGTTCTGGACTCTTAATTTTATTTGATTGATCTATATATCTATCCTTATGCTAGTACACTGTCAATTTTGGTAACTTTGCAATAAGTTTTGAAATAATGTGCCAGTCTTCTAACTTTGTTCTTGTTTATCAAGATGGCTTTGGCTGTTCCAGGTCCAATAATTGCTTTCAAATGTGGTAAATATGCTTTAGAATCACTAGTTCTTACGTAGAATTCAGTTACTATTGTTGTAAATTGTGGCTTCTTTTTTTAAATTTGCATTGTCTTCAGTTATTAGCACCTTACTAGAAATTCATACACTTTCCACATATGTGGGCAAATTAATTGTTAACTTGGCATCTCATGAAACACAATACTGGCCTTATATTGTTGAAGGTCTCATCTCCATGCTTGATTTGAGTATTGAGATTTGCCCAGAAGAACCACCAAGTACATGTTGCTAGTGTAGAACGTCTATGATTATGACACAGCCTTTTCCATGTTGTCGGAATACAGGGTAAGAAGTAAAACCAACTGGTTGGATTCTACTTAGTGATGGTCTTAGTAATGGTCTAGCCTCTGACTTCTTGGTAAAAATAGTACTCTCTCCTTGTCATGGGTAATTCATTATTACGAATTTTCATCATTGTTTAATTCTTGCTTTTAATATGAATTATTTTTAAAACTTTATCTAAAACTGGTGTCTGTATTTGCACTAGACACACGTATTAACTAGATAAACTGTCTGCAGGTGCCCCAAATTCAGAAACCCTATCCTGGAGATTAAAGAGGACATTTAACAAATAGTAAAAAAATTTTAGACTTTCTAAGAGAAATCTTGAGCCTCAGAAAACCCGTGATATTTTACAATTACTTGAAAACTATTTTCTGCCATTTAAGGAAATAAAATGACCAAGGCAATGATAAATATCCCAGAATAGCCCGTATGTAGCTTTATTTTGCCTTTGTATCTGGTGTTGCGATTGCCGTCAGAGGACTTTTGCTATCTTTAACAACACAGAATTGATTTTCTAAATGAAATGCATCACAGAAGAAGTGTCTACTGAATAATTTTAATAACAATTTATGGAGCTATCCTGGGACAAGCAGTCCTCTAATGCTTATTTGCCCTTGAGATTTAGAAGAAATCGTATCTCTAGTGCTCATAATAAGGAGCTAATTTAACTGAGTTCAAGTTAGCTGTGAACAAATGGATTAACAAGCACCTTATTAAAATTTTAATTTACATTTCATTTATCACGTTTAATAGAATCAACTTTGTTGTTTCAGGGTGGGGAAAAGCATTAATTTCCAAGCATAACTTTAGGTACCATTAATCTCAGATGTTTTTATTGTTGGTTTTCATAGTTACCATAATTTTGCACCCAATGTAGCATGGAAATATGACACATAACATAAAATTTTGCTGTTAAAGACCATTTAATTATTCAACAAATTAAAAACATTTATATTTATATAGCTTATGAATTTTCTTGCCACTGTAGAATGTTTAATTAAGGTAATTTTAGATCTTTGGCCCTTTCAGGATATAATTTAGCTAGTTATGTATTCCTGTGCCTGGAGAAATAGTCTGGATCTCCATTGATAATGTTTTCACTTAGGTCTTTACTACTGATCCAATTTTTTTTTCCTTTGTCTTGTAAGAATTTCTGTTATTTGCACATGACAATATTTTGATCGCATTTGTTAACAAAGATTCAAGTGTTTATTGGTAATATAAGAAAACTGCTATGTAGTCAGGAAAAAAATGATTCTACATATGACAGTATTTACTGTAACACCGACAAACAAGGGGCTGATGAAAAAATGTTGGAGTACACAAGTGTTAACTTCAACAGGGAAAGAGAAATACTTGAAATCATTGTGCATATTAAAAGGTTTTCACTCAGTCCTGCCCCTAAAGCAAATTGGTTGATTACTTGAACAGGATTGAAAGGATAGTCTAACCTTTTACTTTTGATCTGTCTTTAAAATTGATTTATAATTATAATCCTTGAACTCTGCTGGTTCTTATGAAATAATTGATGGCTTTGATCCATTTTTATAATGCCAATCATGAGGACTTGGTGTACTTGAAGGCACAACTTTAATCACATTATAGATTTCTGAATAAGGAAAGACATACGTTTGTATAGAAGGGCCTGAATTCTGTTTTCAGAATTAGTATCCTGTCAAGATATTTTTTCAGATTATATCATCAAAATAGTGAAAAGCAACATTTCCTTAAAATGAGACAAGTGATCTAATTTTAATGACAGTTACTGTGACTGTCAGGCACCCAGATATAGTTTATAATGCTTGGTAATTACAGCAATCTTTCTTCTCTTTTACTAATTATTTCAAGAAAAAGAAGTAAAAGCTTGAAGAATGGGCACAAAAGGCAGCTATATTGGATCTTTTTTGTAAAGCAAATAGCTTTCAAATCATTCCATTAGCTGTCATCAGAGTACAAAAAGAATTAATCAAAAGTGACACCAATTTCAAGGCCCTGCCAAAATCTCATGAGAAAAACAATCCCTTCATAAAAAGAGAGAAATTAAGGGTACTGTCCCTGATTCCATAAAGGGATTTCATTTTCTCCCCTGTGCACCCACATTTGTGTTATAGAAAATTATATATAAAATGTGTGTTTTGAATTCTTCTGGTGCATTTATTGCAAGGAACCAATATGTTAGTTAAAGTGAATCAATACATTCATGTACATTTTGTTTTTTCCTGAGTTATTCTTTATTGTTCAGACAATCAGCATCTTTGTTTGCTTATTTTCTTGATTTTATCCAAAACAGTCATGATTTCTCTTGACAGTCTGACTCTGCTGAAATTGTGAAGGGTCTGAGATTTTTTTTTTACTTGGAAATGAAGAATGTAGCCTGTGGCAGTGTAGTGTAGGCTCACAGAAGACACAGACTCCTAGGTCCAAGACAAAGACCTTTATGTCTCCGGGCATGGTGAGTAGCATGAGCACTGGTGTATTTGCACCCACTTTCCTTGGCCCCTAGTTCCCTGGTGCAATATGAATGAGCCCAGAGGGATGCCAGTCTGTGCTCTGTGTGGGACAGGAGACTCAGAGAGGAACCCAGAGTTTAGGAAACCAGAATCTTTATAACAGGCAGTGTAATAAGCCCTTTGCTCTGGAGGGAGACACATCTCTACCCCTCAAGACTGTAAGCAAACCTGTCTTTTGCTCTGAAGGGGGACGCTATATTTCCCAAGGCTGTTTGTTATACAAACATCCTTGAAAAAAAATAGCCTGGAACAAAGTGTAATTAGTGGCTCAAAGGAAGGAAAGTCAATGCCTCATTTCACAAGACGTGCAGAAATATGAGAAACTCCTGGAGAACTCTCTTCCCCACAGACTCTAAAAATTCATCTTTCTTTGCAAACTTGGACATTTTGCAGGGACCTGTATCCATGTTAATTGCTCAGTATGCTATGCCAGTTAGTCAGCATTCTTGCTTAGAAACATGCATTTTGATCTTATTATGCTGTGGGTATGATTATCATATGACTCATCAGTGATGGAAGGATATGATCGCCACCTTAAAGTGGGAGCAATTCTTATTTCTCTTCAATTACATATAATCATCCTTGGAAAATTGTATGAAAAGACTTACTTTACACTGGTGTGTCACTTAATTACACATCAACAGTGACACAAAAAATTCAAAACATTCTATAAAGTTAAAAAAAAATAAATCAATGAACCAAGACACTTCTCCTCCAGTATTGCCAAAACCGAGTAACCGAGCCTCACTAGATCTTCCAGTTTCCTACTTGAGAAAATTGTGGGGGCCCTGTGGGTCTGCTGGTCAGTCTGCTCCAGGCCATCTGCATGGTTTCTCCTTTTTCCAGTGCTTGGTGCTCGTCCAGTCCATTCCATCCCTTGGGTTATTTTTTTCTTTTTCTCTGTAGGGGGAGGTAATTAGGTTTATTTACTTAGGTTTTTTTTCTTTTTTATTGGAGGTACTGGGGATTGAACCCAAGACCTTGTTTATGCTAAGCATGTGCTCTGCCACTTGAGCTAAACCCTCCCTCCCCCTTTGCTTTTAATTCAAGCCTAATTGCAGAATGTAAAGTCATCTCCCTCACTCTTCTCTTGGCTACTTTGCAAAACAAACACAGAGATGCTTTCCTATTGGAGGATTTTAGTGACAGTCACTGCGGAGAGTGCAACTGAGATGAACTAAATTCAAAAAAAGAAATTACAAAGTTGCAGATATCAGACAAAGTTCTCGGTGTGTAAGAATCCTTCAAAAGCTCCTCATTTCTTATTGGATAAGTTCCAAACACCCTCATCATCAAAGCCAGGTTGTCATCCTATCCCGACTTCTCTCTCTGTCCTCATGTCACTCATCACTCGTGGGACTGTCATATTCACCACACTGTTTCTCGTCAAGGTCTCCCCAGTAGTCATACTTCCTGACTTTTAGGAGATGCTTTCTTCTGTCATGTTTGCCTTCCTTACTCCTTCTCTTTTTTGAAGCTCTGCATTCAGAATTTTTCTAAATTAATCTCCAGGAAGATGATAAGAGTTATGCTCATAATATATCATGTATATATTGTGCTTAGCCCATTAAAAATATTATAATATATAATTATAAAATCATATATATCATTCATGTTTTACATATTATTTTATTCATATATTTATATAAATATATTTTATATAAAATACTATATTAATTTAAAATATGTAGTATAATTTATATGGTATATTATATTAATTTAAATTTGTAATTTATATAATACACTAATTATAAAATATATAATTACCATAAAATATTATAGTAATTATAAAATTTGTATTTTATAATTTTGTTTTAGTAATAAATATATATATATATATACATATATATATAGTTTTATATATATCTTAATCCTAAACTACAAGTCAATGAAGACAAGTATTTTCCCAGGACACATGGCATGGTAGGTATTCACTGTTTGTTGAATGAATGAGTAAATGCTTCTGTCCTGGATCACCCCTGCTGGTGCCAGTCTCACACCATATAGCCTTCCAATTCTAACAGTCCCTTTGCTATCCCCGCACTCCTCACTGTGCTTTTACCCCTGCTCTTCCCTTGTCAGAAGGGCAATCTTTAAGCCAAGCCCAACTCCCTCCACGAAGCCTTTACTGATAAACTGCATCCTCCACCACTGATGGACTGGAAGGATGCTCACGATGAATCCTGTATGGAAACTTCCATTGTCATGCTTACGACACATTTTTAACACATTACTTTTTTTATGTCTTTCTTTCACTACTAAGTTGAAAACCTTTGAGGATGAGATAGTTTGGTCATTATTTTTCCCAGCCCTGAATCGAGCATAATGCTGCTTCTGGAGAGTTTGTTAAATGAATAAATTGATTATTTGAAAAATGTTGACTCTTTACCTACAACATCTGATTCAATAATGGAAGTTTATGGCTTCTGCAAACCACTTTTGTAAAAGTGAGGGTGGCATTCATCAAAATCAATTTTTATCTTTGGCTTTTTTCCCCCTGGTTTGAAACTGTAATAAAAGCAGGCTAGACATCTCTTTTATCTCAAATAAAACATTTGCATTTCTGAAGACCTCTTGACTAGTTACCTCCTAATTATCTGGCTTTTTTCCAGGCAATGCATTATATTCTTTAGCTAGAAATATTTTAATAAAAACATAGTTGCATCTAAAGGGTCTTGGACAAAAAATACTTGCTCAGAGGAGCATTTGAGGAAACTTTCTTAGACGTTTGGCAGGAACATGTCATAAATGCTTTTGGAACAACCACACGTTGCCTGGCAAGACTGCCTAAGGAGAAATGAAATGAAGAGATAAGATTGGACTGAGTAAAAGCCCAGGAGCAATTGTATTAGAGCCATTTCTCAGAATATGCTGGGTTTTCTGACTACTTAGGAATACAATAGAAGAATGTATGGAATTACATGTTTATTTAAAATGCAAAGACAATTGATATGCTCTGGCTATGTTTAGGGGAAAGACAAAGAAAACAATATCAAGTTAATAGCCACCTGGATGAAATATTTAGAAAACTGGAGGTTGGAGGAGATACACATGGGGCATTCATAAATTAGGCCTAGCTGCAAAAACTGATATGTATATTTAATAATCATTCCACACACAACCTCATTTTTGTAAAACACAATGCTGGATATCATAGTGTATAGAAAACTAAAGAAAACATGCTCCCTGAATTTCAAAAACTTATTATTATTTTGGGAGAAAGGGTGAGAGGAATTTTCTTCTGAGTTTTAGAGGGACTAACTTAGAGCTGAGGCCATGGCCTTTCTTGCAACATGACAGATGCCACACATGGGTTAGAATAGCCAATCATGATCAAGTGTGTCAAGTAATTAGTTGCTCTACAGTTAATTTTGAAACCAAGTCCCCGTAAAACCAAATTCCTTTACTGAGTTTATGGTCAACCTCTCTATCCGATACTTTATTTCCTTTGTTGTCCTCTCTGACCTCAGTTCTGCGCAAACTGAACTCTATCAAGAGTCAGGTGGCTAGCATTGCTGTTGTCGATGACATTGTTAATGCAGTAAAATTGCTGTTACAGATGCTATCAGGGCAATCTTGATGCCACCCTCTCCTCTTACCATACTTGCTTCCATCATTTGAGGTGTTAAGTGGCACCTTCAGTGAAGGGAGGAGAAGGGAGATCTACTGTCTCCAAAGAACGTTAAACACACATTAAACCGGACGGGAGCAGTGAGGCACAGAAGACCGGAAAGTCCTTCCCTTGCTTCTCACATGCCCATGGTTGGTTATATAAATTTTATTAGTCAAATAATGTGTTGCTTCAAAAGCTGCTGAGAGCCTATCCCAGATGAGAGGCAAAGGAAAAAGAAAGAATTGCTGGATATGCTTGCTAGAATAATGGCACCATGAGGGAATCTGCATGGCGGATAAATCTCTGGGTGTAGAACACCTGGATTAGGTCTTGAAAGGGGAAAACATGGGAAGACAGGGAACCAAGATATAATGCCTCCTATCTTACAGCTGTACCTAAGACTAACTTTCTTGTTGATTAAGGAACACGGGACACTTAGAGAGCAGAGTTTACAAAATTAAGTTATCTGGAGCAAGTTATGCAAAGTTGGATTACAACATCCATTGCCAACAAAGAGGTAATATTCTCTGCATTTTCTTGGAAAGTGATCTCAATAGTCAAGTGTCTAAATGCAGACATCACTTCATCACTTATTTGTTCTACAAATATTTAATGGGTTCCTACTTGATGTCAGGCATGGTAGTAGACCTAGGAGATTCAGCAGGAATAAGACATTCACAACAACCACTCTCACAGAGCTCAGCCTTGGAGGTGAGGGTTGATTTCTTGCTTTCTTTGCTGTTTGAAACTCTCATCTATTAGTACGCTTTTCAGCATGTCCCTCCCCAGTTTTTGTCATTATTCCTACACATCAACTTCATTTCAAACTTGCAGGAATCTCAGTAATTTTCTAAATCTCATTGATTTTTGGTGTGAGAAATGTCATAACAACTATGGATCCAGGTGGCAGAAAGCCGCAATTGCCTGCTGAAAGAAATTTTAAAAAATCCCCTATTTTGACATTCATTTGAGTAGGAAGGCAGAGTCTAGTTTTGTAGATGAGAAAATGGAGGTGAGAAAATGGAGGTGAGAAAATGAAAGCCGGAAGCCAAGGGTTCTCTGCCTGCCTACAGGTGTTGAGAACTAATCTTTAAAAGCAAAAAAATGTATTAAGGCCTAATATTAGAGTGTGAGTCTTTTAATAGTTTTTAAAGTAAATTGAGGATGGAAACAGAAATCTGAGCTTGACTTACATCACTTTTGAATATTGAGCTGGCAACCAACCAGTAGACAGCCATTCAAGCAAAAGTAGGGGGACTAACTTGAAATAATGAGTCAATAGAGTTGCAGAGAAACTAAAGAAGGTAAAAAACATGGCAAAATGTTGGGCTGAGTCAGAGCAACAATGGAAATTTCTCTCTGAAAGGCAAGTGGCATAAATCAGGCTAGTTATTGAGTCTGAGTTTTTTTAAGTGTTATTTGGCTTAAAATTGTGGCATAGGTGTCAGCTTCAGTCAGACTTCAGCTTCTTAATACCAGTGAATTAGTCATCTTGGGCTGCCATAACAAAATCCCATAGACTGGATGCTTAAATAACATACATTTATTTTCTCATAGTCCTGGAGACTGGAAAGTCCAAGATCAAGGTGTCGGCCAATTTAGTTTCTCCATGAGAGCTCTCTTCCTGGCATGAAGATTGCCACTTTTTCTCTGTGTTCTCACATAGCAGAGAGAGAAAGAGACAAATGGGCAAAGAGACAGAGAGACAGAGAGAGAGACATAGACAGAGAGACAGAGAGCAAGCTCTCTTGTGTCTTTTTTCATGAGACATTAATCCCATCAGGAGGGCTCCACTCTCATAATCCCAAAGATCCCATCTCCTAATAGGTTCATAGTAGAGATTAAGGCTTCAACATATGAATGGCGGTGGTGGGAGTGGGGGTGGGGGGGCACAATTCAATCCATAGCATTCTACCCACTGGCCCTCCAAAATTCATGTCCTTCTCACATGCAAAACACGTTCATTCCATTCCCAACACCCCCAAAAGTCTTAACTCATTCCAGCCTCAACTCAAGAATCTAAAGTCACATCTAAATATCATCTAAATCAAATATGAGTGAGACTTGAGGTATGATTCATCTTGAGGCAAAATTTTTCTCCAGCTCTAAATCTGTAAAACCAGTCAAGTTATGCATTTCCAAAATACAATGGTGGGACCAGCATGGGATAGACATTCCCATTTCAAAAGAAAGAAATAGGAAAGAAGGAAAAAATGATGGGTCCCAAGAAAGTCCAAAACCTAGCAAGCAAATTCCATCAGGATTTTAAAGTTTGAAAATAATCCTCTTTCGTTTGATGCTCTGCCTTCTGGAGTGGTGGTCCACTGTAACCAGTCCAATTCCAGGTCCTGGGGAAATGTAGAGCCCTCTCCAAGATGTTTGGGAACTTCTTGGGCTTAAGTTCCCACAGTTTCCTATAACTTTGAACTTTTCTCCAGGGTGTTATCAGCTTTGATTTGCACTGACACACATTCAGAGAGGGAACTCAGCTCTCTCTTCTTTTCCAAGTCAACCCAAGACACTGACTCTAGCACCCAATGTTCATGAGCATGGTGTACTTCACTGAGGATTTTTGGAAAGGGTTTTAAGGAACACATGCAACAAATGTAAAAACATTAAATTGAACACTGGTCATTTTATTAAACTGTCCTTTTGCCATTTCACTTTCAGTGAATTTCTACTGGCTGATTTCAGGCACTGTCCCCACCTCCACTTCTCATCCCTCTTATTGGCCGTGCATCTTCTCTTTCCCCCCACTTCCTCTCAAGAACAAACCTACGCCCTCTCCTGGTACCTTACATTTGCCTTTCTTGTCAAGAACACTGCTGATACCATTAACCAGGCTTCCAGCTTCCACCTTCTGCTTCAATTAGGTCACCAAATTTTTTTCTTAAAAACATTCCCTGCCTAAGAAGAATTATGATGCCAAGTGTTTATTTACATATATGTATGTATATATAGGTATATATATAGGTATGTGTATAATATTTTGATGGATCATATGTATTTATTTTATAAAATAAGAAACATCAGGAAAAGCATGAATAATAAAGATAACCTCTGGTTTTACATTCCCAGATTGCAACAATTTAACCTGCCTGCATGTTTCGTTCTTTTTTTCCTGTAATTTATTTTACACACTTATATATGCAGATGTAACAAAATGGCACAAAGCTTAGCAAATTAACTGATACTTGTCTTATCACTTACAATTAACAGATATTTTTCAATGCCATTACATGTTTTTCTACATCATTATTTATTTATAATCCTTATAGTGGCTATAAGTTTTTTATCATTATATTTTTATATGTATTATATAATTATATTTTAAAATATATTATATAATATATTAATATATAGTATTATAATGGCTATAAGTACTATAAATATATACATTTAGTAATAAATATATAAATAAAATAAATATGTATATAAATACAAGTACTATAAATATAATATAAATACTAAAGTATTTAACTGTAAGAGTATAGCATAGTTCATTTATCCTCTGCTTTTGCACATGTATGTTTGTTTCTACATTTTCACTAATATAAACGACACTTTGAAACACATTCTCAAATGTATGCCGTTGCTCCACGTGCATCCACAATGATTTTTAAGGATAAATTCCCAGAAGTGAGAAAGCTACATCAAAGGATATTTGTTGCTGCCTTAAATAGTGTTGCCAAAGCCTTTTCAGGCACCCAGCTAGAGATAACCCACCTTATGTTTAATGGGGCCATGTCCTCTAAGCAGAAGGGGGCTCCAATGGGGTCCTGGCAGAGTGAATCTGAGCCAAGAGTTATTTATTGTGGTCAGAAAGAGGTTAGAACTTCAACGTGAATCCTGTTTTTTGATGACCTAGGGACAGGGACAGGGCATTTTTCATGCATGTCTACTACTCACAATGTATATAAATTCTCATAGACACATATATTGCTTCTCCCCCGCCCCCATCTCAGAATGTGCACACTCCTGTCCACGGACACGATGTTTCACTTTGGACAGAACAGTACCCACAGAAGATGTTGCTGCTTTCAAGCAGTTTGAAGGACTCTTATAGTTTAAAGTTTAATATTATTTTAAAATGACTTTTGCCTTCTGAACATTTCTGAAGTGTGCAAAAATCACCCTTTCTTCCAGTGACAAATTTACAAGTGAATTTCTACATAGAAATGTAGAGAGGTGTTTGTGTGAAGTGGTACCAGACAATTGTCGTCATTGCAGTATCTGTAAGGATCTTCCCGCTTGAGTGAGTGGAATATTCCCTGTTGGGTCAAGTGCCCTGTAGTTGCGTTACAGCCTCCCTCCCATTAAGGCACCACTTAGTACAAAGGGGTGCAGTTAAGCCAACAGAGCACCGGTGGTCTGAAAGGTAGCTCCCGTCCGAAGTGCTTCATTTACTCCTCTGAGTTGGTAATGGGTGGTTTCCCCATTATACGTTATGATAGGTTATTCAGTCATAAAATAATTTTTCAGATCTAGACTAAATGGAATAGAAATTATTACCTTTGACTAGCATATTTTTAATTCAACTTTTCTACAAACATAGCCTTCCTTTTTCATTATCTTTCTGAAGGACCAATAAATACAACAATCATACCCTTATGTAGGCTATTCTAGTATTTGGTGGCAAAAATGATTTCTGGATCTTCCCTTAAATGTATTTTATTCTCTTCTTGTGTTTTGTCTTTCAGCATGAATCATACATTTATATAGAAGTGGCTATTTCTACCTTAGGTACAGACCTAATAGATTGTTGATGCTCAGACATATTAAATAAGGATTATAACAATAAAAATTTAGTCCCATGGAAACATTATTAAATTTTCCTTTATCTTACATTACATGTCATCCACCTGGTAGTATGTGATAGCTGGGTGATTTATGCGTTCTTAAAATTTTAAAATATTTCATTGACTTTATAGCTTTTTTCTTGATAGTTTTTCAGTACTTTCTAACTCTACAGATTTAATTTCTTCAATTTTTCTAAGGACTGGTATAAAAAGCTTTTCAATATCTTAGCCATTTTCTAGTTATAATAAATTTCATGCCCTTCTTGGTTTATTGGATCTATTTTTTCCTCAATTACCTTTTTTTAATGTAGAATATTTATGAAATTCCATCTTATTGCTTTATCCTTATGGCTAGCACTTTATCTTGATTTATATAATATATTTTCCCCTTTAAATTTAAATTAATCTCATGTATTGTTGCTTTTCTCTTTGTTTACATTTACTTCTAGGACCTTTATATGACAGGTTTGGTTTACTTTTCTTGAATTTCTACTGTTTCTTTCTGCTTTATAATAGAAATTGTATGCAGTGCTTTTTAAAGTTTTACATTCATGATTCAGTATACTTTAGTCATTTCCCCAACTTCTGTCTTTAATATAACATGTCTGTGAACTGCCTGACTCTCTGATGCTTCTCCTTTAAATTTACTTTGTAGAACATCCTTAAGCTATGCAAATGGTAACCTGTGTTAAAAAAAAAAAAAAAAAAAAAAACACAAGACAACAGGTCCAAACTGGAGTCATGAACCCGTGGATATGGAGAGCTGACTGTATTTATTTACTTATTGAGGTATATTTTGTATGTTGGCACTGGATGCTTTGAATTTGGTCATTTTTTCAATATTGCTAAAGTTCAGTATTTTTGGAAACTATATTCAGTATTGTATATATCTTCTAATCATTAAAGATGACTTTATTTTTCCCTAAAATTATATTTATTCCATTCAATTTTCTCAATTTTTGCAGATAGATTCTAAGCCCTACTTTTGAATTCTAGAAATACAGATTTAAAAAATATATAAAATTTCTTATATTCCTTGAAAGCTCTACTATTCCTCTGAGAAGAATCTGTATTTATCATTTCTGTTGCCATCATGATCATTTTGATGGTCAATTGGACCACCATAGGAAACAAGGAAGAATGATGGACTTCAAGTTCAATATTTAATAATTATCCCCATGCTAACTAATTAACCAAATCTCCAAGGGAAGATGTTATATAGATTACTGTGACAAAGAAATAGAGTGAGATTCTGTGACTAAGCATTGATTTGACAGAGTTTCAAGACAAATTCATCTATATATACAAATTGACAAGTATCTAAGGCAATCCAATCACTACAATGCTGGTTAAGAAGAATGTGGAAATGCCAGATGGCTATCAACTCCAATGCCAATAGTATTGGCTGTCTAATGACCAGCAAGGAAAATAACTGCATTCATTTTATTATAAATGGAGATATTTCCACTGAGGTTGAAAATGAATAAACAAGTTAAGACGTTGCTAGGAGTAGGCAGTTGCAAAAGTGAGTTGGAAAATAGAAAGTAAGAATGTTAAGCAATAGAAACATTAGATATTCAAACATAGCCTTGCACGGGGTCCTGGGTTCGATCCCCAGTACCTCCTCTAAAAACAAACAAACCTAATTACCTCCCCACCACCAAACGTAGCCTTGGTGTCAGCTGAAGTCATAGTTTCTTCTATCAAAAAGAAGTAGACAGCAGTATATGGTTATATTTCAAGCCTGTGGTATCTTGACTATGTGTTGAGAATAGAATAATGAATGAATTTATTTTACATTAGCATATAAATTTTGACAGCATGGGGATGATTATGATATAAACCAATCAAAAATTCTAAATTGTAGAAATATGTGTACCAAAAAAGGATGGCCAGTGTGGGGTAAAACAGAATCATGAAGGTACCATATTACCCAAGATATTATCAATGGCTTTCACAATTTATCTTCTCTACATTTTTTTAATATACATAAGGTGGCCAGATTGATGTTGATTCTTTCTATCACAGTGGTATGAACGATATCCTAGTTTGTACTTAGTTGATTTTGAATGGATGAGTTTTTGTTTGTCTAGAAAAAAATGTTTTATGTGTTTAACAAGGACATATATTTTTCCTAGGACATTATTTTCATTTTCTCTAGTACAAGTCTATGTAGTAAAACATAGCACTGTCTTACTGTCTTTTTAATAAACATATTTTTTAATTGAGTCAGTGTCATAAATACTGCTTCTAGTGCTTTCATTCAGGACAGTTAAAAGGTGTCCAGAGATGGCCTGAGTATCCTCACAAATCTTTGTATAGAAAAGGCCCAGAGACCCCATCGTCTTAAGCAGTGGGCTGTAGCACTACATGGTAGGGTGAGTGTAAAATTTATTGTCCAAACGGAGACACTTTTGAAAGTGAAAAGGAGCACTATTAATAATTACACCTGGACAACAGGCATAAACCACAACTGTCCTGGGCAAACCAGGACGTATGGTCATCCTGTTATATGTAGACAGTACAATGATGTATGGACAGGATCTTTCAAGCCTAGAATGTGACTTGGTTTAGGATTTTTTTTTTCAGTTTAGGTTTTTTTTTTTTTTTTTTTTTTTTTTTTGAGCTAGAGTATCTTGTGTTGTCTACATGTAAGTTCTATTACAGAGCTTTCTAGGGAAACAAACTTTTTTCCCCCATTTGGGAAGAAACATAAGCCATTGTGTATCTTAGATGCTGTGTAGGTGTAGAGTGTCGTTTGACGATGGGACGTGTCGCAGTACTGGCAGTTATCTTTACTCCAGGGCTACTGCTCTCATGGTACTGATGACGAGATAAGAGCTTCTGAAGAGCTACAGTAGAAATCATGTTTTTTCCCCAGAATTCATTTTGGCAAATTCTTAATATGATGTTAGTTATCATTTTATTAGTTGCTAATTGTATTGAATTATTAGAAGAGAAAGTAATCTTTGAAAATATGTTAAGCTTTATATTGTGGCCAAATTAAACATACAAAGGAAATGTATGCTCTCTATTCATGGAATGTGTCTATGAAGCCAATTATTATTCAGTTCTTCTATGACTTGACTTACATTTTGTCTGTTAGATACTGTCAAATTTTGAGAGATATACTAGTAAATTCCATACTCAAATTTATTCAACACTTTATTGCCCTTTCAATAATTTTTGTTTTATAGCTTTAAATGATCATGTTGCTGATACATGACATTAACACGTTATTGATGTATGTGTGTATTTAATGCTGCTTATATCTTCTTCATGAATTGTTGTATTTATCATTTTACATCACTTTTTATCCTTCTTTGTTGCCTTTGGCCTTATAACCCACCTCATCATATATCCATTCTTGCTTTCTTTTATTCACATTTGCCCAGTATCTCTTTGTCCATCTTTTTATTCTCAAACTTTTTTTAATTGCTGAATTCTTCTTGTGTGTATCAGTTTAGATAGGGAAAAAAAAAAACTATGTTTCAATAACAAATTAACCCTGACATTTCAGAAACTTAAAAAAAAGTAAATACAATTTTCTTCTTTTTTTTGTTTTTGTGTGCAAATCAAGTAACTTTTTTTTTAACTTTATTTTTGACTCTCTAACTCAGTTGCCCTCTATCTGTTGTTGCAATAATCTAGGCTGTTTCAATCTGTGGTTCCAACATCTCAACTTGAGGTGTCAGTGTTCGTTGGGGTAGGAGGAGAGAAAGGTGGCACCCACGCTTCCCTGTTAAACTATTTGGCTCACATCTCTTTGGCTAAAACTAGTCACCTCAGCCCCTTGAGAGGGGTCCTACTCCTAGGCATGCTTTTCAAATTCAAACCGATGGGTCCACAGCCCACCTCCTTTATCAGCTCTCAAAACCTGGGCCACTACACACTTGCCCTAATCACCCCAAGGCCAGGTACCCGACAACTGGGGACAGCCCTGTGCCCCGAAGCCCAGTGAAATCATTCAAACTAGCCAATCATAAGCCTTCTTACCCTCCCTCATCAGTTCCTTCCCCAGGAAACTATAACAAAGGCATTTGCCCTAGTACTTCCATCTCCCTCTGCCTCCTGACTGACTCCAGTGCCTCCCTGTGTGGCCCCCTCGTCTCGGGAGGGGGTGTGCTCTTTCCTCTTGGGAACTGTAAGTAATGAACTATCTTTAAGCAGCAATTATCTCCTGCTCTGCTGGCCTTACTGTGCTTCACATTTGCTATTGCTACCCTATATTTTCAAATGATCCATGTGTTGTAGTTTGTACCACGTGTGGTGGAGATGTCTGTGTGGTTGACGACTTTGGGTCCAGCCCCTGCAAAGGTACCAGATTCTCTCCCAGCCTTGGAGGAAAGGAAACACCAGTACATCCATTCAGTTCTCATCTGGATTTTGTGATCCGGCATCCTGAGCGTCCTTTCACCGGGCCTCTGTCACCTTGCCTCTAAGCATTCGCAGATCTCCAAGAGCCATGCTGTCTCCAGGATCTACTCCTCTTCGAGTGGCCTCTCCAGCTTTAGTCCTGTCTGTCCTGTGCTGGTTGGAGCTTCTGCAAAAAGACCTGCATCTGGAGCTCCCTGTGTGCTCCATCGGTTTCCACAGGGCTTCTCGCAGGGCTCTGGCTTTGGCTGAGGAAGGCAGACAGTTTAGGATTGTCACATACAGGGTGATATAGTCGGACTCCAGAGCCATACCAACTGGGTTCCAATCCTAGCTGTGCTACTTACTAATAGTGCAATTTGAGTCATGTCACTTAACCTCCTTGTGCCTCAGTTTCCTCATCTATAAAATAGATATGATGATAATAGTATCTACCTCCTTAGTTTGATGTACGAGTAATTACAGATAAAGCACCATGTGAGCATTAGTTCCTTCTGTTATTCATTCTATTGTATAGTCTCCACTTTCTTAATGAAACAAAAGGAACCAACAAAGAGAACACTTCTGTGCTTTGTGACAATTTTTGATTCTGACAGGACTGTAAACATCAACTCTGCAGACCTAAGGAAATGAAAGAATCAGAATACCAAGTTTCTACTGCCATCATCACCATATTCGAAAGGACTTGAAAGTACAAGACTAAACATCCAATTACCTGAAAAATAAATGCACCTGGTCTCTTTGCTTTCTTAAATTATTGAGGATCTCAGATGAGACGGTTCATGAAAAGATTTTGCAATTTATGACATGAAAGCTTGTAAAATTTAAATTTGTATTATTGTGAATGTATTTTGTGCCATGAGGGAGGAAATTATATATTCTTAATTGATTTAGGAAAAAGTTTTAAAACTGATTTTAGGATAAGCAGTATCCCGTCTGTTGGGAAGTGACACAAATATATGTCAGGACTAGGAGGAAAAGAGTTCAAGGGCATCAACACAAAATATGGTCAACATCATAAAAATATAGTTCTTATTGACTCTGTTCATCAGAAACCGTGCTAAAAAGTCAATGAATGTAAAAGAAACAAAAGAGGTTAGAAGAACTTTTTGGATATCCAGAGATGTTCTATGTCCTGTGTGTATTTTCAGGATCCATGCATAAACGATGTCAGAAGATTTAATTTAGATTGGAATCTTTTATGACTCACAAAACTTTGCCCTGCTTAAGAATAAATTAAGAGAAGATACTTCTTTTGGCAGCTTTGAATATTTTAATAGAGTAAAAATATATGCTAATTATCTATTCTGTTTCATTATCTGTGGCATACTTTAATTTTAAGCAACTTTTTTTCCTCCTACCCCCAAATTTCCATCAACTACATTTTTGGGGGAATGTAGATTAATTGGATTCTCTTCAGTCCTTATCCTCTTCACTGGCATGCAGCATTGGCCATTCTTGATCATTGTCTGTTTAAACTTCTTTTCTTTCTTGGATTCTGTTTTCTTCTGAGAGTCCTTCTGTTTTTCTCACTGGCTCTTCTTCCACACATGCCTTAAATAATTATGTAATCATCCTTCTGGACACCTGCTCTGGGTGATCTCATAGTTCCACTCACAGGATGTCCTGGAAATACATAGCTCTAGATCCACTCTCCTGCATTTCCCCAGTCCCGTATTCCTACTGCCTTCTTCATAAATCCCTCTGCATGTTCCAGGGGCAGCTTAAACTTAACATGCCTCAGATGGAGCTCAGTACCAGTTGAGCACCCTTCTTCAGCTGTCCGTACTCCCCAATGTTGATAATGGCACCACATAATCATCTAAATTCAAAAACTTGGTATTATCCCAGCTCCTTTGCTATTCCTCACCTCCATATCCTATCACACTCCAACTCTGGTCTCCTTTTAAATGCAACACAAAAATGGTCTCCAACTCTAGGCCATCATGTTAGGTTGGATCCCACTCCTCTCTTGTCTTCTAGGAACAAATAACTTCCTAACTGGTCTTTGAGATTTGGGATTTTGTCTCTGCTACAGTCACCATCCACACTGTCATTAGAATGATTTTCCTAACACACAGTGTTGATTTACAGTTTCTTTACTCCAAAACTTCCACTGATTTTCAGCTGAATGAAGTTTGCAAACATCCATGAAGCTCTTCATACAGATGCCCCTCTGCACTTTACCCTCCTCCATTCTCCCTAGCTCTGACTTAGCACAAACATATACGTAAAACAGCACTGATTTCCTTCTCCTTCCCTAAACCTGCCTGGTGCCTTTATATAGGGGCTTCCCCGGCCCAGGATTTCTCTGTCCCTATTCCCTGCCTGGTCAACTCACACCTGTTCCTTAAGACCTAATTCAAGTGTCATTTTCTTTGTGATTTTCCTAAACAGTCAGGTACTTTCTTAATTCTGCTGCTCCAACATTTGAAAAATAATATCAGCAGAGCAGTTTTCCTATTAAATTTCCATTATTTATTTACATGTCATTCTTTTGATTGTCTAGCACTTCAGAGGGTCTCAGAACACCCTCTTCTCTTTCTACCTTGCCTTTCTTTCTTTATTGCTCACAGATAGATGTCCAGAAATGCTGGGTTAATATGAATAAGTGAAGGAAAGAGGAAATAAATGTAAAAATATATTTACCAATTGTGGGTAAATATATTTGTAATATGTTATATAATTTTTTCCCTGCAATGCATTTTGCCCAATTTCTTTCTTTTCCTTTTTCTTATTTGATAGAATTACAGTTATTTTTTTCTGTGTATGGAAATTTTAATTAAAATTGCAACATTAAAAGAAAAAAGTAGAAAATAAATGTAAAATCATTGAGATCAGTACAAATTTTGGACATAGTAAGCATTCTTGATTAATTTATTTTATACTTAAATATCCAGTGAATGAGATGTTATCACACTGATAGAAACCATTCAGATGTTAAACTAAGTCAGGCATTGTTTTAAGTGATTCAGGATGTGTTCTATTTATTTACTAAAGATTTTTTTTTTTTTGCTTAAAACTTTTAATAAAATAGATGATTCATGTCTTTTGTTGGAAAAAGGAAAAATCCAAATCTCCCTTGTCTGTTCTCTGTGCAGTCTATAATGAACTCACAGGCATAAACTTCCTGGTGACGTGCTAATTGCCTCCTAAAATTAGTTTCCACAAACTATTGAGAACTTTAGTTCTAACGATCAAACGACATCTTTCAGGGTGGTTTATTAATTTTTAAAGCATTGTTGAAAATGATTCTTTTATTTTTCTGAATTAGCCCCAGAACTGTTTTTTTTAGTTCTTATTTTTTATTGACGTGTAATCAATTTACAATGTTAGTTTCATCTGTACAGTAAAGCGATTCATTTATACATGTACATACATATCTATGTATATTTTTTCAGGTTCTTTGACTTTTTGTCAGTGGGATTCTTCCTGGGTCTTTTAAATTGCACTGCCCAGCAGGCTTCACCTTCAGTGACTCTTGCTTTCCCACCCTAGCAAGAAGGTGGAAAACGCAAACTCTAAGATTTGACAAACAGCTACAGAAGCTTCTTATTTACAAACCTATTCCTAGGCAGTCACAGTGTGGAATGATGAGAATCTGGCATCAAATGAACTAGACTCAAGAATCAACCTGCCACATATGAGTGCTCATTTAATCTCTCTGAACCTCAGTTTCTCTATCTGTCAAATAGACATTTTACAATTTATTTAAATTTGATGTTTTCAATACAGTTCAATCTATGTTTATTTGTGTTGTGCCCGTTACAGTAGAATTACCAAACTGTAGATTGTCATCCTTAATAAAGTCACATGCACATGTTTATTGTCCTTCTAATATATATATTTTTAAGAAATGTGGAATACATAGACTTCAAGACATGTAGTCCAAAACTTATGGTAAATTCCATTAAAAAGTAACCCATTGGAGAAAACAATAAGGAAACAATGAGCTTATGCAATATCTTACCTACTTCAATGCATATTCAACAAATATTTATTGAACACTTTCCTTTGTGTGAAAAGTACTCTGTACTGGGTAATGTACAGAATACATGATTTTCTGAAACAGGTGGGTTTTCCTATCTTCTGGAAATGTGCAGTTCCATAAATGACTCATCATCCATTGATTACTTGAATCTTTAATTCAAAAGTCACCTTTTCTTTCCCAGCATTTATCTGCCGTGCATTTAATTGAATGCTCAAATTCAGTCAAATGACCACTACTTGTAATATATCTAAAAAATGCCTTTCACTATGGTTAAGAAATTATGAAACAATATTTATAAAAAGCAAGCATGAAGATAAAATGCAACAGATGACTTTCTGGTATATTCACAGTAGAGATGGTCTTTGAGAGACAGAGAGTTGGTAACAATTGTTTCTAAATTCAATTTTTTTTTCACATTGTAAGGCAAAACTATGTATACTTCACAAAATCATGTTTCTGTTGGGATTTGAGGCTGATAAAATCCACTCGTTATCTTTGTATGAGTTGTCAAAAAATAAAAAATAAGACATAAGAACATATAGATGAAAATCAGTATATCAGTTTTATTATTCAAGCTGTTGAGAGAATATGGCTTAAATGTGCACCCAATTAGCTTTCCTAATACCTTCCCTTTTGCACATACCCACCCCAAACTGGAGGCTTCTCTGATTCTATTAGGAGTCTCCAAGGTGTAAATTCTGTCAGTGTAGACCTACCAAGATAGAGAAGCAGATAAGGGAGCATCTTGAGGACAGGTTCTCAGGCAAGGTCAGCTCCTTCTAAATTCACTAATTAGTGAATTCACTCCTTCTAAATTAGAAATGAAGTAAAACATCTCCATCTTCTATAAAAACTTGAGGAGGAGGGATAAATGATCCCTCCTGGCATTACCTCATGGGCTACTCATTCACAGTCTTCAGGTCCTTGAGATAACACATGAGGGATTTTTGTTTCAAAAATGTGCATATGTTTGAACACATAATTTTTTAAGATCTAGAACTATGCTTCATGGTCTATGATGTGGTTTTGGGTCCACAGTTCAAAGACAGTCTTTCAAAATTTATAGAAAGCTTATATGATTTTGAAGGTGAGAAGATCCTAAAATGTAACTAAATACTTTCATAGATAAGGAACTTAAGGTCCACAGAATTTGAGAGGCTTGGCTAATGACATGCATCATGATTTCTCTTCCAAAAGGAGTCCTTTTAATCTTCAGTGTTAGTGCCTGGCAGGTATCTGGCATTCAACTCTTTTGTTGAAAGAGAGAAAGAAAGAGAGAAAGGGAGAAACTAAGAAAGAATAAAGAGGCATGATTTTAACATTGATTTTGTTACTAACCCAGGTTTTTTGATGTGATACCACAGTTCCTATGGGCAAGAAAGAGAAAGCAGAGTTTTCTGCATATATTTGAAGAAACAGAACTGAGAATTCAGACAGACATTTATCAACTGAATCATAGCCTTCAAGATTTATTACAACATGATTAAACACATTCCTTTAACCAGCTATACTTACTAATCAATAATTGAAATTTTGTTTTCTGACTTTCACTGAATTCATTATGATTTATCAACTGATAGCTTAAAAATTCTCTTGTCTTTTAAAATAAATATTATGCAGACTTTTTTGGACAGTAAATTTCTTCTCTAGATGAGTACATGAGAATCAAGAATTTAAAAACTTTTAAAATTTCTAATTTTCACCTTAGAAATTAATAACCTGCTGGTACCCATAGAGACCAATGGAAACTTGTATTCATGATCTTGGTTGTTTTGTCAAGAACTGTGAAGGGTCTGAGATTTTATACTTGCAAGTTAATGAGTTAGTCTGACACAGATCCTAGGATGCTGGCAGAAGACCCAAGATTCCTCAGTTAGAGACAGAGGACTTTATTATTCATGGTCTCAAGCAGTCTGAGCCTATTTGTATCAGTTCTCTTTGCCCCAAGGTCCCACACAGGATCCAGATGGATGTTTGCATAAACAATGGGTCGCATCACAGGAGAGGGAAACTGGATGTTTTATCATGGTCAGTACATCCCTGTTCTTTGCTCTGGAGGAGACACTCTCTCTGCCCTCTAGGGCTGGACACACACTTGCACGTTAGAGGAAGATACTGTCTTTGTCTTTCAAGGCTGTTTACTACACATTTACGAGAACTGAGTCTGGAATACATGGAGGTCAATACCTCTCCCAGATGTGCAGACACATGAGACACCCATGGAGAACTGTCTCTCAATAGCTCTCTATCGAATTTAGGTAAAGTAGATAAGTGCAGTGCCTCCAATATTTATTGAGAAGCTACTCTATAAAACTTAGTATTAGACACTGTAGGATACACAGTGACGGGAAAGCCATGGTCCATGTCCTCAAGGAGTTAAAGGATGTGAGTACACACACATAAACTATAAAACACAGTGATGTAAGTGCTCTATCAGAGATGCTGGAATCCCTGGAGCACAGAGGAAGAGTTGAGGTTGAATTGCTTGAGTTTAAATCCAAATCTCACCAATTAGCATCTTGTATGCAGTATTTACCCTCCTTGCCTGCAGTTTTCTCATTGGTGAAATTTATATTAGTACCTGTCTCACAGGGTAGTTGGGAAGATTAAATGATGTGCTTATTATTTATAACTTAAATGATTGATTTCTTGAATATGTGTAAGCACATTTGACTGTCCTTTATGATCGGATTATTGCATTCTGTTGATCCTTATTTCATGGTTGGCTTTATTCCTTTGATAACTATGTAAGTTTGAAAAGCTAAAGCTCTAATCTGTTCTTAGAAACAATAATCAGTACATAGATGTAAACTAAAAAAATTGCAGTATACTGTATATATGTATTTATATGCAATATAATGTGTATGTGAAGCCAAACTGTAATAAATCTACCTAATAAAATTGAAGAAGAAAAGAATACATAATAAAAGTGACGTAAGAAGGGAATCTAAAAAAATGATGTATTATGAGAAAGAGCCTTGAATAATTTCTAAAACAAGCTATCTGTTGAAAACATTTTAGCTGTGAAAAATCAGACTTCTATCACTTTTTATTATGGTGATCTTACAAAAAGTTACTTATCTTCCTTTCTGAGTCACATTTTCCTCACTTATAAAGTGGGAGTGATCTCACTGATTGACTGTGAGTCATCAATTAAAAATGTAAATGAATATGCTTAATAAAGACTTAAAACTGGTAGCTGCTACTATTAGTAAAAGGACACATACTGCGTATTATTCAAGGGATGGGTTTGACTTTCTTCTTTTTACCTTTTAAGTTTCTTCCTCTGATTCAAGCAGGTTGGATAACGCAACAGGACAGGGCAGGGAGTAGGGAGAAGGGGAAAACATACCAAAAGTCGAGACCTGGTTCTAGTCTTGGTTTTGTCATTCATTAATTTATTCACAAAACATATTGACTGACCAATGCCTAGCAAAAGATAAATATGGTGGAGTTCTTTACCTTGAAAATATTCATATTAGTGGCTCGAGCCACTCGCATTCTCCTGTGTAGCTCAGAGGAAGCAAAGATGATCAGGAGGTCACATCTGACCTGTCAGGAAAGATGGGTCAGGACAATGTGGACCAAGATACAGAGACAAAAAACACACATGTAATGTGTTGTGAGAAAACACTAAAAATTTTGATTTAGTCCCCCTTCGAGTCTGAAGGACAGGTTAAGTTGATCAGAAGAAGCCAGGCAGGGAAGGATCCAAATGCACTTAAGGGGTTAACCTTAATTCCATAGGTGCTGAGACTGCCTTTGAGCAAAGCTAGGCAAGAGCAGGACATTTAGAGAAGATCACCCTGTGGATCCTGGAGGCAAACGACTCTGCCCTTTCATATTATATTATGTTAACAAGTAGAAAAGAGTGCTCTGAACTTTACAAACAATAGAAGGAATCATCCCACCACACTAAGTGACTTTGACATCCTTCATTGTTGGGGGGCTAGAAATACCTGAATTAGTCTCTAAAATATAAATGCTGACCGCTGGGCTAGGGAAAAGACAAGCACTTGAGGTTAAAGTCATACTCTCCTCCAGCAGCTCAGTGATGGCAGATAGGGTGTGGCTGAGGGTTCAAAGAGAATTGCCTTGATGCTTCTGGGATCATTTAACTGCTCTCCCCAACCCCTCCTCACCCCCAGGCCATGCGGACCTGCACTCATTCTATTTCACCATTTAATGTTAAAAAAATACAAATGAACTTATTTACAAAACAGAAACAGACTCAGACACAGAAAACAAACTTCTGGTTGGTGACTGAAGGGGGGGGTGGAAAGGGATAAATTGGGAGTTTGAGATTTGCATATACTAACTACTATATATAAAATAGATATACAAGTTTCTTCTGTATAGCACAGGGAGTTATAGTCAATATATCATAGTAACCTATAACGAAAAAGAATATGAAAATAAATATATATATCTACATGTATGATGGAAACATGCTGTATACCAAAAATGGATGCAACACTGTAAACTGACTTTACTTCAGTAAAAAGATTCAACCTAAATATTTACCAGAATAAAGTATATTACAAAAAAAAACTGCTCAGTGGGAGCTTATTTCTTAACACAGGAGACCTTTTTTTCCAAATGTTTACCTGACTTTACAACGTTTAGTGGAGTTAGGTATTGAGCTGCCAAATGATATGTGCTTTTTATTGTAATGCTGTTACCCCAGTCCCCAAACTCTAGCAAAAAATATTCTCATTAACTGCTATTACCTTCATCAAAAGTGTAACCTCTCGGCAGGGCTCTTGGTTCCCCAGGCAAGCCCATCATCAGCCCCCTCACTTCAAGCAAGTGCATAAGCACCAGCTGTCAACGGCGCTTTCAATCCAGCTGTCAAGCCAGGTGTGGTGGGCGCAGAGCTGTGCTCTGATGTTAATGATGGATTAATTAAAGCGGTGTGTGTGTGTGTGTGTGCGTGCATGTGTGTGTGCAGGCAGTGGAATCTGGAGAGCAGCCTGTGCGCTGCTTTGGGCTGAGGTTTCACGGCAGTCTTCAGTCTACTCCTTGGGGGCTCACTCTCCACTTGCCAACAGGTCTGTACACTTTGCTTCAAAAGCAAACAATCAGCTTATCGGAATTAAAAACAAAGAACCCCGTGACGAATTCACCAAAGCTCGTGACCTTGACAGAGAAAGCACAGCGCTTACTTGACAGGCCATGAAAGGAGCTGGAGGTGCTCTTTTTCTCCTTACCCTTGCAGAGTAGACCGATTTGTAGGTGCATTTCTTGTGCTTCATAAACCAGTGATATGGTATTCACAGCTCATAAGATTATAGAACTATGCAATATTTTAATGTTCCCTATAAACATTTTTTTTGGTATTTTTTCAGGATGACAGTGTTGACAGCATTGTTGCCCTTTGGAACTGTTCCATCTCCATATTAGTTACCTTTTTGTCATCAGGCTGCTTCTCTAAGGCGATCTGTGTATCTTTCTGCTACAGAGTTTTAAGCTGCTGCCTCCACGTTTCTCACTGGTAGTAGTTTCTCACTGTTAACACCTTGCTTAGGACTTGGCGACCTAGGACTCAAATGCTTTGATACCAGATTATACTCCATAGTATCTTGGATTAAAAAAATGCAGGTTTTCATCTTTTTTAGATAGAGTAGTAACAATGTTAATGATAGCAGTAATAATAACTACAATTAATTGAGCACCTATTATGTGTTGGACTCTAAGTACATTGTGAAACAGTTTCATAATCTCTTCATTAATCTATTTCACAGATGTTAAAGTTGAGAGAGAGTAAATAACTTGCCCAGAGTTGTATAACTCATAATGAAGAATGGAATGCATTCGGAGAAAGATGGATGGTGAAGAATCTACAGGGATTTATTAGGGAGGAAAACAGGAAGCCAGGAGGAAACAGCCTAGGATGTTGACAACCCAGGACCACAATGCCTAACACAGGCACTATTTAACAGGCACAATGAGGGTTAGGAAACCAAAGAAGTTGGTACCACTGCAGCACACATACCTTGAGTAGAGAGGCGGGATGGCGGAGGACTGAGAAATGCCGTGATCAAAAGTTTGAACTTGACTTTATTCTTTTCTCAAAGAGGAACTGGTGAAAAGACACAACAGTTCAATGTAAAGAATATAATGGCAATAAAGAGGATGCATTCAGGTGAGAGTACCTGGTAAGGGGATATAATTAAGTTGTATCATGTAGGAATTCACCTTATGGGGTGCAGAGGGCAAAGCAGAAAGGTGAGCAACGAATACTCATTTTTACTACACTTTGTTCTAGGAAGCTACTTGATTAGGAAAATGGCAGACACCTAAATACACAGATACTTTCCCTTTAATAATAATAATAATAGCTAACATCTGAGTGACTAGTGTGTGCCAGGCACTGTTTTAAGATCTTTACAGATACTAACTCATTAATCCTTACAACAAGACTATGGAATACACACAGTGAAGTGGAGGAAGCAGATGATGAATCCATGGAGAGTGGTTTCCAGATTTGCTATCTTGACAATGGAATAAGATGGTATTTTAGATAGATATTTTATTTTATTTCATTTTATTTATTAGCTACTGTAGTTTACCACCCAGTAATGTTTACAGTGCAAATTTAGATTTCTTATTTATCATTGTCAATAGCAAGATGTCCCACTTTGTTGGGAGACTTTATGAAAAGATGTAGGAGAGTTCTGGAGAACGCACTTTCTTGGAGAATTTTAACATTTGAGGAATGATAATTAGATCATATTGTATCTGGATATCAGGGAAGTATTTTATACACTACCTTACAAGTTCTCACCAGAAAAATAAATTCTGAATGGCTTGAACGTGCACTACTGTCAAATGGATTTAAAACAGAGCGAAGGGACCCTAAGCAAAGGGTAATGATAGAAATAATAATGATAAATGGTGATGCGTTGGGTTAGGAACAGGGTGCACAGTTGGCTGCTTTTATTTAAGATGTCTTGGTAATGTTAAGGCTGCAAAAAGCATTAACAAATGAGTATGTAGTGCTGTAACTTGAAATCTTTTTGTAGAGATCTTGGCCCTTCTCAGTGTAATTATTTGTCACTATTATTATTTAATCAAAGATAACAAAATCACATCAGTTAGCCAGCATGATATCTTGAAGATCACAGATATCTCAAGAACTGTTGTTGGTTGTTTGTTTATTATTATACAAGTCAGGATCAAGCAACTACCAAAGGGAACGCATTTTGAGTTTTCAAGGCAAAGAAAAAAGAAAAAAATCCAAACGGAATTTAGTTTCAGCCAATATTCATTTTTTGCTACATTATTACCCCTGAAATGCCCCCAATAGTGTCACAATCTATGTTAATCAGCTTCTGTACAGCTTAAAATAGTAGTAGTGGACCCATGAAAGTGAATTTAAAAACAAAATATATTCATTTTTAAAAAAGATGATTAACTGTAAAGGAATTTTAGCATGCATATGCAAATTGTCATGGCTATGACTTCATAATTTGTAATAGTAGTCAGCCTGACAATGTTTACACTTGTTAATGACTTCCTTTATGAGTGATAATTGATCTACTTCATTACCATATTAAATCCCTGATCATATGCCATTAGGTTTGATGTAATAAATGATCTGTGTGATTTTTAGTGTAATGAACTAATTAGACTAATTAAAATCAATATGTGTGCCAATATTATACTTTGAATCCAAATGCTGCTTCTTAGTCTGCTGGCTTAAAATCAGCAACTCAGTAAAAAGGATCTAATGCTGATTTATGAGCACTTGAGGAACATGAGGCAGAATAAATTGCTTGTGGTAGTAGAGACAGCATTAGTGAAGTATAAGATACTAAGTGCATTGTAAGGTCAGCAATAAGGGTGTATTTACACATGTAGTTATACGGCACCTTAAACCTCCTCTTAATATATCAGAACATCCCAGCAAAATTATCTGGTTTAAATGTCAGTGCAATGATCCTGCACTTGTTCATAAATAACATTGCAAAAACACAAGCCTTTCAATCAGGTAATCAGTCTATGATATAACGAACTTATGCATATTCATGTTTGATAATTATTTTTCAACGATTTATTTTCTGTTAAAGTGAAGCAAACATATTCTAAGGCCGAAGTTAAATAAAAATCAGTGTGTAACTCTACCGCTTTCAACTGTCCATTATTCATTCATAAATCTATAGAAATTATAAATGATAATTTTAGAGAACCTATAGATCAATTCTTCAAAACTAAGCCCCTATGCAAGTCTTTGGAGAAGCCTTCCATGACCCTCACTGAAATGCTCACCCAAATGCTGCTTCTTTCTCCTTGTTTGGTTTTTACCAAAATTGTATGATTAATTGATTAATGAGGATCGAATTTTTGGACTGTAACATCCACAAGCAGAGAGGCTGTAATGTCCAGAGACCATCTCTGATTCTTCCCTCGATATGTCTGACACAGTGCCTTGCTCTCAGAAAGCAAAATCTGTTTCTTTAATTTTCTTTTAAATATATGGAAGTTGATTTGCAATTGCTAATGTTTAAGTACATTTTAGATTATTTTAATGGAAGCTAAATATTATACCCTAATAGTTAATAGGTTACTGCAAAGCAAACAAATAAAAAAAAAAAACACAGACACTAAAATCAGATAGCCATATTTTCTCCACAGTTTGGCACACATCTTCCATATTTATTTCCCTTGAGAGCCAATGGAAATTGCAAACACTAAAGGAAGCTGAACTGGAAGGTGGAACTCTGGGTTATTCGTTAAATGCCAGATAATGGTTATTCTTTTTTTCTTTTCTCTCACTTGACAAAAGGGTTTATAGCTATTCCCAGCAAATGGAACCAGTATGTATGATCTTTGGATACTTCTTTAAAGACTTTCCTGCCAGGTTGGTGTTACCTGTATCTTATGATGATTCAGATGTAGGTAGACATTTAATGAGAAAGTTTGACTTCAGGAATAATCTTTAGTGATGGACTGCAAGGCAACATGAAAGGAACTCTCAAGGCATTTTCTCCAGCCCATTCATAACCTGTCTCTCTTATTTATTTTTTCTTCACATTCCCAATGGCTTCTGCTCATCATTTGTTCATTCATTTATTCAAAAATAAACACGTATTTATTGAGAGTTTATGCAAGGCACCATCTTTGCTTGTCTGGTAAAGAGTATAGGGTTTCTAGTCCAAAGCTATTTCTCATCTAGGAAGAAAGCTAAGACATGTACATAAACAGTTCTAATCTAAAATGATGTGTGATGAATTTTTGAGAGTCCCAATTAAATTGCAAATGAAATTCAAAGAGGGTCCAATGAATTCAACATGGGTAATTTAGGAAAGTTTTCTTAATGGAGATGACATTCAAACTGAATTTTGATGGCGAGAAAGAATTTGTCAGGTTAGCATGGGAAGTGACCGTACTGGAGAGGATGAAAAACATAATCAATCTGCCTATTCTAAAGTAAGGTGAACCACTGGAATCCACACTAACAAGACGGATGGAGGCAGTGGTCTCACTTAGCACAAATGTGAATTATAGATGATTCCTGTCTCTTGCTTTCAAATACTTGGAATAATTGTGAATTTTATAAATTGATATCTAATAGAGATTCTAAGTAATTTTTTTAAAAAATGAAGTGTGCATGTAAGTAATATTACAGGTTGTTGAGAACTTCCAACATATAATGAGAATCTTTATGGAACACTGATTTCAAGCCATAGCTTCTAATGATATTTTATCACATGAGAAAAGTGCAGTTCACTAGATTACCTTCATGGTGGAAGGTGGGGATAAACGGTATCAACAGATAGATTAGAAGGAAACTTGTCAGAAATGCTGTTAAATCTGGGGCAAAATCTCAGTATCTCACTTAGATAAGTGTGGATCTCCTCTCGTTGAAACTAGAATCAATCCATTCTCTTGTCCATCCCGATTTCCTGAAACACTCTGACGTACTGGCACTTCCAGGCGAGCACTCAAAAATATTATTACAGTTGTTATTATCCTTCTATGAAGATTCAGAAGAAGATGTTGAGTACTCAGTTGTGACGTTGTTGAGCTTTGTGATTTTAAGCAGATTATTTCAACTCCCAAACTCGCAGCATCATGTTTAAAATAGGGATGTCGAGCTAAAGAATTAAGTATTTTTTTTCCCTAGTTATGTTGTTCTATGATTCCATTATCACAACAGTATTTTAAACCACGTGGAGATATTCAAATATTTTTTAAAACGTATTTTTAAAAGAGAATCATCTAGTGGAATTAAATCAATGTGAGAAAATAAAATAATGTATTTCTGAAATAAAGTATAGATGAAATTTAGGTATATTGGGGAAATGGTATTTTGAGTAGGAAGGTGGCCACTTAAACAAAAGCTGCCAGCAGTCATTCTTAGAGTCAGAACCAAAGTTCCTGTGGCGTTTTTTCTTTTATGCTACTTAATAATCCCTACCAGTTCTCTACATTTCCTCCCTCCTTATCCTTGTATGTCTATATCTGTTTCTGTCTCTCTCTTTTTAAATATTTGCCTCTCTCTTGCCTTCCTCCTGTCTCTCAACCGGTGTGTCCCTAGGCTGGAGAAAAAAGATTTGTGTAAGCAAGATATTTTACTTTATCTGACAATAGTCATTTTTTCTAAGCAGATGTATCTTTCAATCTAAATATATTTACTCAGATAATTTATTGTTTATGTGCACTATTAATTCTTCAAGGAACAAAAGCTACATTATTTCTGCTTAAATATTTAATGCCTGCACTATGATCATTTCACAACTGTTCACTGAACATCCCTGGTTCATCTTTCCAGGCTCTCTAGGGGTCTTTGACTTTTAATCACGGTTGACTAAAATAGATATCTGGGTATTTCGCTTCTTTGAGGCCAGTCTCTGTCCTCTGAGTCCCAAAATGAAACTAAGCTTCATTGACAAAACAGCAGTAATACTGTTATCCTGCACTGATGGACTTTCACATCCTTTCGCTGTCACACAGCTGGCCAGTGGGAGGCTACATATAAATAATGTACATTGGACAATGGATGTGGCTTGTGACCTTGAGTTGGTCTTATCTCTGCTACTTATTAGCTGTGTGATCCAGAGCATCTCATTGGAAAGTAAAGATGACCGTATCTTCTGAGTTACAGCAGCATAGGGTTTACATAAAATGCTATGTGTGAAATAATTAATAAACTTCAAAACACTATAAAAATTTAAGATTTTATCATTAATTCTTGTAAACTATCCATTTCATTTGCATATTTAAAACTTAGGATAAAATACAAATTTTATATTGGGAGGATAAGAAAGATGAAAGTTGAAATTACAATCTGTGTACCAATGAGTGTGGATAAGAAGCCCTTGTCTGTAAAAAAGAGAGTTGAATAATAGAAAAGCAATCAAAACAGGAGTTCTAGGAAAAACACATTTTATCTTATTTCTGATTGAGTTTGAATGATTTGACTTGAAGTTGCTATGTTTGTGAATTTAAAAATGTTCAGCACTCTAATATCTAATGGTATTTATGTCCAAAGTAGAGTTTTGTAAAGCATTTTAAATCAGTGGCATAAACAGAGAATTACCACATTGTAATTATACATTTTCGAGAAAGTCAAATATATACATATACACATAAATAGACTGTGATTAACTTAATTTAATATTCTAATAAAGATAGTAAAATTATACAATTTTATATATACCTACAAATACTTTAATTTTGAATGAGTAATTTTCACTTTTTGGCCAACAAAAATATTCAAAAGGGTTTTGGACATGCCTATAATTTCAATGTAATATATATCTCGTTTTTCAGTACTGAGACTTTTGTGGAAGTTAAAGAACACATTAATGTTATATACTGAATATCTTTCACTTTGTTTGTTTGTCTTTTATATTCCACAGAGGAGTGAAATCACACGGTGTTTGTCTTTCTCCATCTGACTTATTTCACGTAGTGTAATACTCTCAAGGTCCATCCATGTTGCTGCAAATGGCAGGATTTTATATACTGTGTATCTTTAATATGTCATTCTAAACTCAAAATGTAATTGAAATTGAGACATTTTCCAGTTTGAACACCTACACCAAATTTAGTAGCATCTTAATTTTTAAATTACTTTCAAAGTGGCACTCCCCCCAAAAAAGAGTTTAAACCCACAAATGTTTTATTGCTTTGCTTAATGTACTATGTTTAATGTGTATTTGTGCATTTTAGGAGCAGATTTATTTTATTTTGTTTTATTTTTTGATAGTAAAAATGTATTTAATCAGTGGTCTTCCAATGGACAATTTGCCTATTTTCAGCTATTTAAAATTCATGTACATACTACTCCATACATGTAAAAATCTATGTGCTGTTTAAAATAAACCCTTCATTTCCCAGACCTACACTGTCCATTGTCTAGTAGCCGTAAGCCACACTTACTTTCTCAGTCTTACTCTCTACATTAGCTAGTGAACAGCCTGGCTGTCATTTCTGTCACTGCAAACATTTTTATTATACAGTGCTGTTCTAGAACAGTGGTCAGGCAATATTTCTGTCGAAGGCCAAATGATATTTTAGGTTTTGGGGCTATGGGATCTCTGTCAGAAATACTCTACAATCATGGTGCAAAAGCGGCCACAATTGGTCAATAAATGGGCATGATTATGTTGTAATAAATATAAATATAAAATTGGAATTTCATTTAATTTTCACATATCACAAAATACTCTTTTGATTGCATTGGAATTGCTTCAAGTGTAGTCATTTTTAAATCAGATCGCCCTCTTTAAAGATTGTGCCAATTTACTCTGAACATGGGAGTGCCAGTTTCGCTATTCCTCTGGTAACTTATCGAAAACTATTTGGAAATCTGTTAGGACCAAATTTATTTTTGATTTATTATTTATTTATTTATTTATTTTTTTATATTTATTTTTTCATAAATATCTTTGTTGTCCTCTCTCATACGCTGAGGGATATTTTGTGAATTTCTCAGACTGATTTTCAAATGTAATTTATCAATATCATGTCACTCTCACGAGCTTTTCATGAAGGTTCCCATGGTCACCACTACCTTCTTGTGTTCACATCTCTGTATACATGATTTTCTCTCCTTGACTCTCCGTATTAGATTCTGAGTTTCATAAGGGCAAGGCTGTTGTCTTATTTTCCTCACTTCTCCAGGTATCTAGCTTTGGACCTGAGACTTGGCAGTTGCTTGAATAATGTTTTTGGAATAAGATAACGAAGTAGGAAATAATATTTAAGAGATCATTTTCATGCTGTTAGAAAAAAACATTACCATCATGTGTGCCAGCAACAAACTCTTTTCTTACATTGACCCCAGCGTACCTATAACATGCCGCTTGATTGTGCACTAAAGTCATTGAATATGTGAAACATATTTCCCAGAGATATGATAAGAATCAAAGAAGAATCTAGCTGAGAAGGTATTTTACAGACTGTAAAAGACTGTAGATATAGTCAGTATCTCGTAATAACCTTTAATGAAAAAGAATATGAAAACGAACATGTGTATGTACATGCATGACTGGGACATTGTGCTGGACACTGGAAATTGACACGTTGTAACTGACAGTACTTCAATTAGACAAATACACAAACAAAAAAGGCTATAGAAATGTAGTACTTAGTAGAAGAAATTAGTAGAAGTAATAAGAGTGATAGTTGTCATTGTCATTATTAATAGTTTGTTTTAGTGAGACATTCAGTGATCATTTCAGTCAGACTTCTTATCACCCCATGCAAAACCTTGCCTACTCTCAGCTTCATACCTGGAATATCTGCTTATACTCATCCTTTCAGTTTTAACCAAGCTTGCTTCAGATTCCTTCATGGAATCCTTTAGCATTGACTTCACAGGATATTCTGGTCACCCTTTGTCACGATTGTATTGGATGCATAGAATCCACTTGCCTGTCTTCTGATGACAGCCTCCTAAAAATGTATTTCAGTGTTGCTGGAATCATTAATTAAGTTGCACTGCTGATCACCCAGCTTGGGCATGTGAACCAAAGTAAGACAAATGAACTCTAAATTCTTAGAAGAAAAAATTGGGGAAAAAAAGTGATTTGAGCTGATTCATTTTTGGATCTTAGAGTGTCCATTATTCCTGCCACCTAGTTCCCTAAACTGTTTCTGTTCTTTCCAAGTCAGTTTTTCAGCTTCTAAAAAAATCTTTTTAATGTACTGTGAACCAGTCCATACCTTTCTGAGAAGTCTCCTCTTGGTACAAGTTCATTTTGGTTATGTGTGACAGAAAAACCCTATTTGGTCCATATCGCTGTTAGGATTATGATTATTTTTGCCTAATTAATGGGAATGGTTGGCATGTGTGTGATTTTGAATTCTTTTTGAATACTCAAAAGGCTTTTTACATTGTGTTTTCTTTTCTATGTGTGTGTACTTATGTAATACTGAATGAATAATTTATTAATAAATGCTGTCTGACTGAAGTAGAAATAGCAGAAACATGAACTTTAAATTTTATGGCATAGTTCCTGTGACATTTAAGTTATAATATCCACCTGCTTTCACGCTGTTAAAAAGAATGACTCAAAATAGCACAATGGAGAGGAGATTACTTTCACACCTCCACACTTTCCATGTTTAATAATAATCAGAGACAAAATTGTTGGTTTTTTTATAGTCAAACATAAGCATTAGGGGTTTATGATCCAGTTCATTTGGGTTTAGAAATAACTTTAATTTCCAGCGAATTCATAATAAGATCACTATTTTTTTTTTAAACCACAAAATTCACTCACTATTCAGGTCAGAATTCTGAAGCTGTTTTCTAACCAAGATGATATCCAGCTGTGATTTTATTGTCCAATTAGATTTAATTTTAGCTTTTTATATTTTCCATGGATAATGTTTTGTCGTCTCCATTTGGTGACAACCTATGTGCGTTTGAGGATAAAGGGAAACAAATTATCACGTAATTCACGTTTATAGATTACGAGCAATGCAAGACACTAGGAAAAAGTAGTAATTTCGTCTCTAGGCATGAATTCTGGAACAAAGTGAAATTTTGCCCGAGGATTAGGGAGGCAATATTTTGTGGCCTTTTTAATGCCCTGAGTTGGGAACGTTAAAAGATTTTTCTTTCTCTTTGAAAACGTGCTTGAAAACATGGCGCTCAGCTGATGGCGAACTCAGTGAAGAGTTCAGGGATTCTGATTGTTGCCAGTGCCGGTTTTCTACTTGTGTTGAGTTCTAGCCATATTGTGTTTATTTATGTTATGATTATTAGTATTATTATTTTAAATTTGCGTCTCGCTGCTTGCAGGCTTCCTCTTGGTTGGTAAAGTATGACAACAGGTAATAGATACAATAACAGTAAAACAGTCATCATCGCTGCTGGGATGAGAAACCCCTCCTCTTGGCTTTTTTTAACCTTCCTCAGCTGGAAAGTTTTGACATCTGCTGGTTTGGGACATGGCTGAGCAGCTGTCAGCAGTGGGGTAGCTGCTTTCAGCAGCAGTTGGCGGGATGGCAGGGTGCCAGCTTGTACCATCTGTGCTCCTGACATCTCATTCTAATTAACAGTAGGGTTAATTGTTCTGGCAGGCTCAAATGTAGTGTCTAACATTACCCAAGGGAAACATGTACAAGTGCAGGAGTGGCAGGGAGCTGGGGACGGCATCGCTAACAGACCCATCGAGGGAGAGTGGTTAACAACTACTGATGATTTTACTAGCTGGCCACATGCAATAAGGCTGAGGTATTTTTTATTCTGATGAATTATGCCAAACCTGTAATGATGTAGAAGGAACCAAGCTTCGAAAGGCTGAGACTGCTGCCTTAGGGCAATTGTGAGGGAACAATTTGCATGTTATTACTGCATAGTCATACCTAATTGTGTTAGGCTTTGCTAATAGAGCAGAATGACAGTATGAAAAATCGAGCAACTGCTTCAGAGGCAACAAAGCCAATGTTTTTTCCTTCCTACACTATGAGTGCTGAATGATCATTTAGACATTTAGTTGCTCAATATGACAAGTCTACCATTTGTTAGCTTGACATATTATAATTTATAAAGCAGTATTCCAATTTTACTTTTAGTTTATTCTTCTCATTTTATACAATATTCATGATAGCAATTTGAATGGGGATATTCATAGCTATTGTGAGTAGTTGTGATTCAAATAAAACTATATTTTGTATGAAGCATTACCATTGTTTTATGATGTATTAATTTTAATGTTTAAATAGCTTTTTCATATGTTAATACAACATAAACCAAGAGTTGATGAGAAATCCTTATTATAGTGGTGATTATTCACATTGCTACAGTTAATGTCTCAACATTTCCATTATATAAAGACCTATTTTTAGTGTGGCTTGGACAAAGAAATTGTCAGGTGGTACAGAGCCAAAAGTCTGCTGTTTTAGAAAAGTGACTATGTACAGATTCACTGAACTTAGTATCTGATTCTATCTCCCCAGTAGATAATATTCTTAAGAAATCTCAAGCACAGTAGTACATTTTTTATGTTAGCCCACAATGCCTTTTGAAATCTTTTTATGGAATCTCAGAGAAGACAAAGAATTGGAAAATGTAGCTTTAGAAATCTCCATTTAAAAACTGGTAAGATCTATCTTCATTCTAATTTTACTTCTTTTAGATTTTTAGGTCATACTTGTATCCTTAAATTGTCCCAATCTGATACTTGAACGTTCGTTCATTTTAAATTACGAGCCAGCTCACATGTTGTATTTTTGCTTTTGCTCTGAGAGCCCAAAAAAGTTGTAGATGGTGTTAATGAATTGAGAAGAGTTCCAGTAGCTCTTCTGGTTAAATGACAGCACAATGAAAGTTTTAAATTTATTTTTTTGTAATTTCTGGCTTTTCAGTGTCTAACACATTTAGTTCATAATTTATTTTAAACTTCTATTACATGGAGTGTTCAAAATAAGTCAGAACTTTGCCCCATGTTAGTCTGCTTTGTGTTTTTTTTTTCCTTTACTTAAAACACAACTATTTTCCAAAATAAATGTGGTTGGTTAAATAATATATAGTGTAAAATCTTTCCTAACTTATACTTAAATTTCAAACCATGGAATTATATAAATGCTACATATTTGCAGCTTAATTATGTAGTGAAATATTAGAGAACTGTAATTCAAAAAGTGTATGATATGACTCAGTTAATTTTTGAGACCCTAAATTTTGGCTATTGGTTGGTAATTTCATGGCTTTGGACATAGACATTTAGTCCCCCACATAAGATGTGTTCTATATTTTTACATTTCTGAGTTAGAGAGTAAACAGAGAATTTTGCTTAGTATATGAGTCATCTCTCAGCCAAGAATACACTATGTTACCCTCAGTGTGTTTTCATCAAAGTTTTGTATATATAAATATGTTTTTTGAAAAAGTAAAGGTTAATACATCATTTTGGAAACTTATTCTAACACATCATTCAAATTTAAACAATTATAGGATATTTTAGTTGATATCTAAGCCTAATAAGATTTCATAGAATATAAATCTAACTGTTCTTCCCAAAGACATCCAATTGCATCAATTTTTTTTCCTTTTTCCTAACCCTACCTTTTGAAGGGTAAAAAGCAGAATATTACAGAACAAAAATAATCAAAAGAAATTAAAACCTAGAGGTCTGAGGTTGGCCTGTATTATACAGGGGTTCTATGCTACAGCAGAACCTGCTTCAAGATCACAGACGTAGAAGTAAGCTGGTGGCATTTCAGCATATTCCTCCTGCACCATTCTCACTTAAGGGACTGGAGGCTCATTACCTTCTAAATCAGACTGTCCCACCTTTGGACATCCTTCACCGTAAGGGAGTGAGATGTTTAATATGATTTTCTTTAAAAGCAAAAGGAAGGTACTTGAGTCAGAATCATTTTTCATTTCATAAGTTAACAAACTCCAAACATAACCTATCTAGTTAAATTTTCAAAAGAAATCAACAATATAGCATGGCTAATAACTTTTGCAGGGTATTAGTTGTGAAGAAAAGACTTGGTGTTAACTCCACCTCTGTTTTACAACTGTGTCTTCCAAGGGGACATGTGTGGGGCCATGTAATTGAAGAAAGAAAACTAGTCCCCTGAAACCAGCCTCGGTGCCTCTCTTCGATTTTTGCACCACCATCTTGATCTGGTCAAGCTGACGCTATCATCACGTTTGTCATTATTATCAATGTCACGAAGGTTTTCTAACTTGCTTTTCTTCTTTTTGTCTGCTGGCTACTCTACAACCAAAGGCTGAATGGATGCTCTCCCCATCTCTCTGGGAAATAACAAGGAAATACAAACATTTACTGAATGAGTACCACGTGCCAGGAATGATTTTAAAATTTTGCATATCTTGCTGTATTTAACCCTTAAGACAACTCAATAAGCAGATACATTCACTTTCCACATTTTTCAGAGAAGACTGAGGCTTAGAGAGCAGGAGTGACTTGCCTGTGATCATACAGCTAGTGGGTGATGAGCCGGAATGGCCTCGGGAGCATGTTTCTTAATCTCTGCGAGAGATATGCTATCCAAACAGACACATGAGACACAGGAAGAGGAAAATGGAAATTCATGAGAAAGCGCTTTAAGAAAAAAATGTACCTAGCTTACCTAAAATGTTAAAAACTTGTTTTGTCTATTGTAGAGAGAATGGGGGCTTAGGA
The DNA here is from genome assembly GCF_009834535.1 of Camelus ferus. NCBI lineage: Eukaryota > Metazoa > Chordata > Mammalia > Artiodactyla > Camelidae > Camelus > Camelus ferus. Next base: position 9,361,400 of record NC_045724.1, on the reverse strand, counting down.
ATCATTTGTTCAGAAACTGAGATAGAGGATTATAAACCACAGCTTTGTACTTTACAGCATCCCCAGATTTGGGAATACATGGAAGAGGTTACTGAGTTTCCTTTGAGGAAAGGACTAGGCCCTGTCTAATGGTACCTGTGGGGATTATTTTATTGTGGAGGAGTGTGCACATTTGATGAATTTTCTATTGTCTCAGGTATTTTACAACTCAGTTGGGGAAGAGTTTAACCTGTAGAGAACTAATAGCGACTCAAATGATTTTTGTCCATAGTAATGCAAACAAATTTTGGCTGGTGGAGAAACAAAGGATTGTCAGCCCCTCAAAAGACAACCCCCAATATTACATTTTCTTGCCAAACATTAGAAACATTACATTTTAAAACTTATTTTAACAGGTTTTGCATCCATCCACAAATTCATTTCAGTATTCTTGACTGCCTATATATACATCCGTTTATCAAACTCTTCTTTGAGCTAGTCTTAAACACTGTACTGAAGCCTTCATTCATTCATTGGTAGATGAAAATCTTTGGCACAGTTCATTTATTATTTTCATGGGAGTTAAGCTTAGAGCTTTGTGAATGTTGTACTTAGGTAAGCATTTTGAGGTTACAACAAAAATAAAAAGAAAGTGAGATGATTAATTTTACTGAGTGCCTGTCATGAGTGCTGGATTGGCTAAACCCTTTTCATATATATAAACCATTTTAATCCTCACTCACTATGTGGCAAACTATTGATTGATTTGTTTTATAAATGATGAGACAAAGATGAGAACAATTCAATAATAGCTCCATCTGGTAAGTGAGGGGACCAGGGTCTGAATCTAAGTCTGTCTGACTGCACAACCCTTGTTCCTTCTCTAGGATCAGAACTCTCTATAAAAGATAAACAAAAAATTAAATCAATGACTAGCATAGGATTACTACCTAACCCAGGGTATGAATGCTCTTTTACAGTGAAAGGTAATTAACTAAGAGGATGGCTGATATGTCCATTGACAAAAGCCACTGATAATGACCACACTGTTCTTGTACAAAAAAAAAAACAAACAAACAAACAAAAAAACACTAGGAGGCAGCTTGGATCTTCTGGAGACCAAACTCCATTCTGTTATCATTGTCTTGACTGTTCTTTCATTTCCATGACGAGTATCCTCTTTTGTCTTCAACAATGTCTCAGCTAAGTTTATCTAGGATTAACTTCTATAAATTTTATCTAAAACTTTTTGACACAAACTTCTTTTAGACAAAAGTAACCTGGTATTTTAAAAAATAAAAACTAAATCATGATCAATGTATATAGCATAGCAGAAAAAAAGAATTTGAGTTGTTCTCTGACAGATATGCGTTGGAATTCCAGTTCTAATACTTATGGCCTGTGTGAAAGTGGACATCTTGTTTAAAACTTTGAAACTTGTGCTGTATCCAAAAAATTGGAGTAAGAAGTCCCATTTGGATTTGAGATAAATTGGGCAAAAAATCACCCACAAATATACAGAGGTTACTCAATAAATGGCAGTTATATATGTCAGCTTAAAGTGACATTTGGCCTTCAGAAAGGACATCATTGTATGATTATTCCCTCTGTTTTCTTGTGAAATTTCAAAAGTTTAGCAGGAATTTATGTATAATTATATACTCATTGGAATTATAAGGAATTTACATATAATTATATTTATTGGTTTGTTAGTAAAACATTTTTGTCTTCTTTGACAAACTACACTTAACTTAAATTTCCAGTTTGTGTATTTGGAAATTTAAGCCTATATAATTCTACAAGGAGACACGTATTTATTTAAAATTATAAATAATAGAACATTCCTCTTAGTTCTCAAATATTTTCTAAATTTGAGCAAATTTTTTTCTGCCAAGCTAATTTAACAGATAATATCTAATACCGACTGAATACGTTCCCTGTTATAAGTATTTTAGCTCCAGGGAAGATAAAGTGTTATTGGGAATTTATGATCATTTTTAGGCATATATTAGTTATGTTTACAATGAAACTTTCTGTTGGTAATAGACATACCTGTGAGTCTTATGTAAGTATGAGTTTCATTTAGGTATTTTTGTTTTTAAAGTAACTGAATGTATTTTTAGCTTAACTTTTTACCACTTTCAAAAGTTTTGACTATTTGATGACATTCTAAAATCCAGAAAATTCTTGCTATCAAACAGTCCATTAATTCATATTTTTGTACCTGGAAAGGCAAGTTTAAGCAGCTGTGGATTGTGCCAGTGGAGTGAAAGTAAGAGGGGATGCATTTCGCAAGACTTACAACATACACTAAAATGCAATCTGCTAATTTTAAGTACTCCGTGCTCTGCAAACAAGCAAAGAGGATGTCACAAAGTATGTTCTGTCAGTACCAGTTAAGTGTTGTTTCACAAGGATGTTTCTCAAAAGGCCAAAAAGGGAAATAAATTCAGTGACCCTATGGATGAAACTGTTTATTTGGCACATGATTGATATCTTTGGTCAGCTCTCCCACGGCATAATATTAACAACATTTTTGTTGTGGTGGTTTTCAATCTAAGGCAATCCCTACTTCTCTGGGTCTAATCGACCTGAAGGAACAGTGAAAGAGACAGACCTAGAAGCAAAATTCATCACTGCTGAGCCCCCACGGGCTACAGCATTGAGACTCCAGCTCTTTCACATCTCTCTTGTTCCTCTGGAGATTCACAAAGCCTCCCCGTGCCTGTGAAATTTACCTTGATGCTGCTCTTTGCTGTGTAACTTGGTCACTCTAATCTGCCATCCTGCCGTCGCTGCTGCTTACCCTGAGGTGTCTCACTGCAGTGTTGCCCTTGGGGTTGACCTTGCTGTCTCTGTCCAGTTACTGACTTTGAATTCATAGTTCCTCGTGCATTTAGCTCTTCTTCCCCTCCTCCTCCTCCTCCTTTCTCTTCCCTCCCCCTTCATCCCCTCCTTTCCCCTCTCTCCCTTTCTTCCTCCTTTTTTTTCTGCCCCTCTGCTTCCTCCTTCTCCTTCCGCCCCCTCAGCCCATCTTTCTCCCCTTGCGTCTTCTCTCTTCCTCCTTACCTCCCTCTCAAGCTCCCCTTTAACCTTTCCAGCTCTCCCTTTCCTCTTTCTTCCTCCTTCTCTTCCTCTCCCTTGCTTTCATTCTTTTTGTGGAAAACTGGTCTTTAATGAGTGAAAGAGAAGGGTTACAATCAGGAAGTCACATCAACAGGGAAAATAAATATATTGAAAAAAATCAGAAAGCAATTTCATATTTTTTGAGGGTAAATACAGTGGCCTAAGTGTTTATAACACAATTGCCTTCTGCAGAGGCCCAGTGGATACAATTAAGCTCACTCACACAGCTTCCAGAAATCTCTCATGAAAACTGCTGAATAAGAAGGATCACTTGCACCGAATGAATAACTTAGATCTGAACCTCCACAAAGGTTGGCTGCCAGCAGCTCAAGATTTTTGAGCTCAAAACTAGGAATGAATGAGTGCTTGGTGTGTTCTGGTTTGAGGTGGTGACAAGTTTGATGATGAAATTGTTGGTGGTATTTGAATAGCTCCCAGGAGCTGACCAGGTTAATGGTGGGACCTGGCCTCAAGGTTTCCCTTGTCTTTATGTTGATGATCTCTAGACTTTCTGGTGTCTGAAGCTCATTCTCTTTCTGTTCTCTGGGAAAAACTCATGGGAACAATACCCCACAAATTCTTGCATTTCATAACAGGTTGTCTGAGGTTATGCTTAAAGATCAGCTTGGCCTGGATATAAAACTTGTGGATTCTATTTTATTTTCCTCAGCATTTAAAATGTGTTACTTCACTGACTTCTAGCAGATTTTCTAACTTACAGTATAATATTATTTTATAGTTTCTACATTGCTTATTTTCTTTAAGCTGATTTTGATATAGTAAATTACAGTTTTTATTTCCTTTGTAAGCATGACTTACTGGCTGGCTTTCATTTTTTGTAGGGGCATTAAAATTATTTTGTGTAATTTACAAATGAATATTTGGAGTCTATACAATGCTTTTATCTTGCTCATTTTTAAAATAAAATGAGTACATGAATGTACTTTCAGAAGAAAGTGTTGGGTCATGAATTCTTTCCTAGCTCATGGCTCTAAAGTTTCCTTTTCACAAAATGGTGAAAATACATGGCTTTTTATTTCCTGTGAGTTTCTCATTGTTTTATTTTGCTTACAGAGAGGCCAAGTATCTTTTTATAGGCTTTCCTCTTCTGTATTTCCTTAATATACATTGAAATTTATAGTATTTATTATTGTCTAGTTATGTTATAAATATGAGTAAAATGTGGATTTATTTGTTCTTTGTATTGATCTTTAAGTGTTTTTTCAACTATGTATAAAATCCACACATTTCTTCATAAATGTGCTTCACCAAAATTTATATTATCACCAGAAAGGATGATCTTAACTTTTAAATACTAAATTTATAACAACATTCATAATAATTTTACACATTTAAACTAAAACATAATGAACTTCTAACATCTGTAGTGTTATTCCATGAATTTGTTGAAAAAAATCCAATGAATTTTGGAAGTAACCTGTATTTTACTTGAAGCATTTAATAACACATATACAAACAGGGACATTAAGCTGTGAAGTTATTTTAATATTAGATCCAACCTGTTAACAGCACTTGCTTAACTTTTCAATTAAGCATAAGAAAACTTGAATTTGAAGATGAGTGAACTTAATTTAAAAGAATAGTAATTTGATCTAAATGAAAAGTCATGCTTCCCAGGGAAGGATGAAAATATACTTCGTGTGGCTTCTTTTTAAAATAAACTGTAGTCTTCAACATGGTCTTAAGATAATTTCAATTTGGTTCTTTGGCAAATTTGTGTATTTTAGTTTTCATGTAGTCATGATATTCTTAGACCTCTATAGTGACTAACAAGCCATAAACATTTTGTGGAAATTTTATGTCCATCAACATTTTGGGATCCATAAATTCTATATTTAATATTTTATTAAGTATAAGCATTCATATTTTTAGCTCATTGTCATCAAAAGGGTTTATCTGCAAAAAATAAAAGTTATTACATCTGTCACACAATTATTTAAATAAATGCATTCCAACTAATATCTACAGAGTCCACAATAAAACCTACCTCTGTATCTTACAAACACATCCCATGATTCCCCACAATATCCAAGGACCACATCAACTATCAGCTTTGCACATCTTTCAGGCCAAGACATGATCCACCAACCGGTGGTCTGGCAGTCTGATGTATCTTGTAAGGCAAAGCCTAAGGCATGGCAAAGCTGGCTGGTGTATTAAGTGGCTTGCATCCAGCATCAAATGCTTCTCTTACCACCTCTGGAGGCTGGAAAGAGCCTTTAGTTACTCCTCTCAAAGCACACATATCAGTAAATACCCTGCACATTTTCCTAGAATATTAGTGACATTGTATCTGGGAAGAGTTGGGCAAAGCTACTTTAACTCAGTTCCTTACACATGTGTCTCACACAACATTGGACAGACCATGGGAGACTCTCGAAGTACAAGAGATGTCACAACCCTACTTAATTTAATGCAACTATTGGAAATTATCAAAGAATGAAATAAGCAAGCAAACGATACTCCTAAGCCAGACAAAGCACCAGGACAGCAGGTGTTCACTGGGACATTGATTCCTGAATGAACTGGCACGTGTGGTCATCACATCACATACCCAGTTCCTCTGTATGCATGTGGCCCTGTTTCTGGGCTTCCCACTTCCTTTTGGACTATCCCCTGAGCTCATCACCTGGACAAAACCTGTCACTATGCCTGTTCATCCAGGAGCTCAGCTGTCCTGGGCTTCTGTCCTGATTCCTCTTGGGACTCTGGATTACAGAAATACATATCTTAGTTTTGAGGCCTGGTGAATTTTGGGTTTTCTCTTTTTATATTTTATCAATCACTACTATGTTTTGGGGACACAGGGCCTATGTCAAAGTACATTTATTTGCCATCTTGAGTAGAACTCTCAAAGATTATTTTTCAGTGAAAATTCTATAATGCCATATACAGAAAACATCTATTTCCTATATTAATATAATTTCATTAAGTAGAACTTCTTACCAAATTCTCATCTTTAATTATCTCTAGAGGTTCTAACATCATTAAAAATGAAATGTAAACAAAATTACTGATTTGAAAGAATTATACTAAAATGGAAATAAATTTGAATTTGATATTTTCCATGAGTATATTTATGAAAAAGTTATTTAGAATAGCAATAATTCAGGTTGTAGTAAAGTTAAATTGTGAATTTTCTTACCAGCATATAATTGAAAACTTAATTTCTCCTCTTACTTCATATCAAGCATTTATTTCTTCTATGTTCATATTAAGCATATTAAATATGAAAATACTATGTGAGCTAATGAACCCAGAGTTACATGAACAAAGTAATAATTGGAAATCTAATTGTTAACAAATTGTATTTTACTCTTGGCTATACTTTTTTGAAGAATTTTGTTGTGGAAAATTTCAGAACAGAGTGATTATGAGTTTGAATAATTTATGCTATACAAAGAAGAACATATTAGATAGTTTAAAAGAATAAAATCCACATTCACACTTTTCTCCTATTAATAATGGAAATATCAAACTTGCAAATAATCATTCACTATGTGAATTTTTGAAAATATTATATTTCTGATATATCTTGGAGCTATTAAAGCAAGCTGTAGGTTTTGAAGGATTTGAAAGTATATCATTGGGTCACAGGATATCAGTTCAGTCTCATTTCATATAGTACAATAAAAAGAGAAATTATTATGATTGAATAATAGAATTTGGATATACTAAGAAGGCATTCTCAGTGAGGAACCTGTGTGAGAAATGTCATGAATTGAAAATGCTCAGGTTAATGGCAGTAATTTTATTTTGAAAATAGTATTCTGGGTATGATGAGCAGTAGGAAGATAGGAAATAGAGATAAGAGATAATTATGAATGACCTTGAATGTCAGACAAAGGGCTTTGACCTTTGTTCTGTGGACCAATGGAAGGAATAGAGATTTTTAGTTAAGGGGCTATAATGATCAGATTTGTGCTTCAAGGAGACAAATATGCTGGAAAAGCAAGTTGAAAGACCATGTAGAAAGCCACTATTCTAAAAGAAGTAATGAGTGTGGTGTTTGTGGAAATGAAGAAAAGGGAACAGATAGAAAAATATGGTGGAGTTAAAATGAGAAAGTGAATGAGAGGCTTCCTAAAGGGAATGTTTGGAAAAAAAAAAAAAGAGAGAGAAGAGATTGATTTTTGAACCTGGGTGATGGAAAAGTGATTGTGTTAACCAAAAAAAAATTCAGCAGCACATACAAATAAGGGTAATTAGAGTATGAAGATGATGTGTTCAGTGTTGAACATGTTTAATTTGTGGTATTGGCAGGACATGCAGGTGGTTGCCATTTGGAAATATGGCTGCATATTTGTTTCTTCAGATGAACACTTGCAGAAGCAACCTAAGGCTTCCCTTGAAATGCAGAAGAAAATCACATTAGCATCACTGCTGGGAAACCTAATCAAGATGTAATTTACAAAATATATATTTTGCAATGTCCTTTGCATTCTTCTCTCAATTCTAATACCAGAGACTCACTATAGATTCAACAAGCATATGGACAAGCTTGGTGGTCTCGTTAGGACTGAGCATATGCACCACCATAGCCTGGTTTCATTGCCAGGCCTGGGGACTGTTTACATCCCGGACCTATCACAATGGGATATGGGAGATCCCCACTGGATGAGGATGAAAGGATCAGTGGATCAAGGGATCAGGAAGCACATTTTTGATTGTTTGATGCTTTGGAAGTCATTTGTGTTCCCTCTTTTGGTATAGTGTTGGAAGAGAATCTGATAAGAATAGAGAAAGTTTGAAAAATGTTACATTGCTTAAATACAGCTAAGGTACCCTTGGCTGGGAGATTGAAGCATGGAAGACATTTATGATTATCTCCAGACTCATGAAACTATAATTCTAAAAAATTTCCTTATTACATAACTATTTGAAACCTAGAGAAACCAATGGTGCGTGCTATACATTCCTTAGTAAAATATGAAACTGCAATTATCATTATTAGAATTAAGCATTTCCTCAAAATAAATGTCAATGTCATTCATGTCTATTCATATAGGGTAATTGTTTAGTTGCCAGTGACAACTGGAAAAAATGCCAATTTATTTTTAAGATTATGTGATTTAGATACATTTCTGTCTGATTGCAGGAGGATGTCAGAAGAGACTGTAGTTAGTCCTTTGTATTCTTTGGGTCTCTGTTCCATCCTGCTTTTTCTAGTCATTAGAATTCATTTTTAATGCTTGAGTGTGGCATCAATAAAGCTGATTGTAAGCCTCATGCTCTGAAAAGCAGTTTTAAGTCAAGAGAAGGGAATGGCAGTAATTTATAAGGCCTCATGCTTTACCAAGTACTTTCTAGTATTATGAGAGTGTTATGGGTTGAATTGTGTCCCCCTACAAAAGGATCTGTTGAAGTCTGAACCCCCAGGACCTCAGAATGTGACCTTATTTGGAAATAGGTTTGTTGCAGACATAATCAGTTAAAATGAGGATACACTGGAGTAGGAAGGGCTTCTAATCCAATATGACTGGTGTCCTTACAAGGAGAAGGCCATGTGAAGACAGAGACACCCAAGGAGATGCCATGTGATGATGAAGATGGAGATGGAAGGTATGCAGCTGCAAGCAAAGGAATGCCAATGATCACCGGCAAACCACCAGCAGCTAGTACGAGGTGGGGAAAGACTCCTCTACAGGTTTCAGAGAGAGCGTGGCCCTGCTGACACCTTGATCTTGGACTTCTAGCCTCTGGAACTGCGAGATGATACATTCCTGTTGTTTTAAGCCAACTGGTTGGTGGTGCTTTGTTCTGGAAGCCCCAGGAAACTAATACAGAGAGTAAAATACATTGTAGGGTACACCACACCCTTGTTTTTAGTCCCTTAATTGTCTCTATTTCATCTTCATGGAAGTGACAGCTGCTTATGGGTGGCCACAAACTTGTTTGTTCAGAATTCCCCATATATTTGAGGAAACTGACTCAAATACCAAGTTAGAATTCTAATAATGCCCCTTGAAATTTATTTCCAGATATTTGTCAGCTCCACCTTCTATTTGTTTTTAAAAGGTGCAACTACCATTAAGAACTACATACCAAGTTATGATTTCTATGAATCATTCAATGCCATTGGAGACTTAGCCCAAGGAGGTGGCACATCAAATTTACTTTTGGTTTAAGCAGCTCATTGATAGTTTTTGAAAGGAATGGCTACATGAAGTTTTCTGGAATAATGAGAATCCATCATATATTATGAAAAATGACATATTTATAACTGCATATTCATTAGTTATTATGTAAAGTCTTTTGACATGAAAAATCTGATCATTAATTATTCCTTTGCTTGAATTTTGGGATATATTAATTAATTTTTATTTCCTTGAGCTTTGCAAGTTCAAGTAATTTTTTTTTTTTGAAATTTTTAGGGGGTGAGATATTCTTATTGACCATCACACTATCCATTGAACATTTCCCTTGCATTTAATTTTATAAAAGTATATAAATATAAACCTTAATTTCACATATTTCTTATTGGAGATAGACGTAGTAAAGACTCACCAATAATCAACAACTAGTTAGTAAGCAATAAATATAGTTTATCCTTTTAACAACTTTTAACACCTGTTAGAACTGTTTTATGCAAGAGATTTCTATTTCCCTGTAACTGTTTTCCTATTCAGTGGCAGCTTTAGAAGAAAAGTAACTGTCTATTTCAAGATTTTCTGTAAGTAAACTGGAAATTTCTTACATCCTTATTCCACTGAAAATGTGCTCTTGCCTTACAATTATTTCAAACAGATATTTAATGCTATTACAGAGATGATAAAAAGCTAATTCCTTCAATTCCTCTATCTTTTGTGGATGACAGCTTTTAAAGAATTTGGAGACTCCTAAAGTTGTAGAAACTATGACATCACTGTACAGTTAAGACTGGTGACCACTCCTCTGTAAGAGGAAAAATGTTGAATAATGGTTCCTTTCCACATTGTGTGTTGTGTGTGTGTTTATGAATAACTGAGGTGTACAGCTTCTTGCTCACACAAAAGTACTGAATGAAATATTCTCTTTTTTTAGAAAAGAAAGTACCAATGATTTTGATACATTTTGAAGGTCAGTAATGTTCAGCATAGAGCAATATGTGGAGAACAATAGCTCCTTAGAGAGTGGAAAACATGGTACTCTCATTATCCATAATCTCGGCTGGTCACCATAGTAACAGCATTTTATTTTCCAAGATGTGAGCCTTTATAGTTCTGTAGAATCCACTTCCTAGGCCTCCAGACACATCAGCGGCATCTAGTGGCTGAGACCTCAGTTGGCATTTTTGCGCTTTACCGCCTGCTGTTAGGTTGAAAAACTGATGGCCTGCACACGCGGTTAAGGATGCCTGCCTGCCTTTCTCCCTCATCCTGATGGGTGACTCTAATTTTTCAGAGAAGTATTTGCGGATTGCCTGCAAAAAAGGGTGACAATATCAGCGAAAAGAAAGCTATTTTTTCTAGCACTCTTGTTAGAAAGAATTTTACAAGGGAATTGGGGAGGGTAGAGGCATGTGTGTCCTCCACATACAGAGAGAAGTTGGAAAGGGGCAGTTTCCAGATGATGACATAGTTGCTCAGAGAATGTATAGAACTATTTTCTGGAATCCCTAGGGGACAGATCTGTTAAAGATTCAGAGAGATTACCAAGGAGTTCTGAGGGTAATTAAAGCATGTTTATCCACTTTCATTCTCCGATCACGTATCTGTCTTTTGCTATGCAATTTTCAGAAACTTACATAATAGTGGTTATTATATATCTCAGGTAGCTACCAAGGTCTAACCTAATCTGGAGAGAAAATGAGGCAATTCAGAAATTCTACGGAGTCTCCAGGGAGGTAGTGTGGGGTTTTGGAAAATGCACGGACATGGGATTGAGACCCAAGTGTCATTCTGCTTCTGAAACTTCATGGATTCTTGAGTAAAAGCTATGGCTGTGGTTCTTGGTTTTGCCTACAAATTCAGAGAAAAAAGGCAGCCAGTTCCCGGACTCCATCTCAGACCAGTTGAGACAGAATCTTTGGGACTAGAGCCTGATCATAACCTGCAGAAGAAATCAGTCTCCTGAGGAGCTTTGTAACAACATTCTCTCACTGGTCTGACTTGAAACTTGTTCCTTGTAGTGTGGGTCACTGACCACCAGCCTCACTTGGGAACTTGTTAGAAATGAATACACATTGAAGTTGGAGAAGTCATGAAAACCCGTAGAGATTCTAATTCAGAAAGTCTGAGGTGAGCCTGGAAATCTGTGTTTTTGAAAACTTAGATGTTTCTGGGGTGCTTAGCTTCCTGTTGTACCTGAAGCTCTTACCCACCCGGAAGTTACTGGGAGAATTAAATAGGACACTTAGCTAGACTGTTACTCATTTATTCATGAGGTTGACAAACATTTCCTGAGTCTCTAGTATGTTCCAAGTCCTGTAGCAGGGATGCACGAGGGAGGTGATGCGGGTGACACAGATGGCTGAAATCAGCTTGGAAATAAATGCTTCTCTAAAAAATTATTCATTTGCTTATCTTAGGCATCTCACAGAGATGTTAACATAAAAGAACTTCAGAGAAATGATTTTTTAAATTCATGAGAGTTAAATATTTATTATGTACCCAGATCTTTATTTATCCCAGTGGATTTTTTTTTAAAGAATATATTCCCTGCCTTTAAGAAATGTAGATGTTTATGTGGATATGTAAAGCATATTAAAAAAGTAACCAAAGGAAAATACTGGAATGAAATTATATAGATGAACTAATTATCAATTTTTTAAGGGATGATGGACATTTTTGAGGAACGTGGTATTAGGTCAGATGTTTTGAAAACAGACACTGATAGGGAGAATTATGTGCAGGAAATTAATTGGGCAGCTCTCTTGAGAATAATAACCTAGGAAGTAAGGAGGAAAGCAGGACTGAGGAGGGGGAGAAATCAAAATGAGGTGCATTGGTTTCAGACAGGACAGCCCTTCAGAGATGTCCCCCATGGAGGCCATGAGGCTAGAACTCTGGACCCTGCATCACCCAGTCCTGGGTGTGAACTGCCTCCGAGAAGAGGGTGTGGATGTGGGTGAAGTGACTCCCTTTGGTGGTGGTAACTCCCAAGGACGCTATCATCTTGGAGGCACCATTAGCCTCAAGGTGGTGGAGGGAGTGAGTTCTTCAGCTCTGCAGGGTGGAGTCTGAACAGCGACTCACATTGATTGGAAAAGCACTGGTCTACTTAAACATCCTCAGTGGTTCCCTCAACCTAACTTTCTGGCCATCTCTCACACAGACCCACCTTGCACATCAGGGCTCATCCTGTGGCACTCTCATTCAGCTCTCTTCCCCCCGCTACCTCGGCAAGCTAATGTCTTCCTGGAACACATCTCACATCTCTCGTGCTAAGCTTTTTTTCACTTGCCTGTACTCTCCTGGCCCATCTTCTTCAAAATTATTGGCCAACTCGATAGTTTACAACTGAATCAAAGTACCATTTTCTTATGAAAACATCTCAGTTGGGCTTCTCAGACTTGAATGTGCTTATAAATCACAAGCTCTGGGCATCTGCTGAAATGCAGATGCTGGTTCTCTGGGTCTCAAGTGGAGTCTGAGTTTTTGCATCTCTAACAGTGACCCTGCTGATGGTCATTGAAGAGACCTATCTTATTTTCGTAGCCCTTTTAGCTGTAGCATCTCTTATCATATGTAACTGATCCTTTCGTAGACAGCCATTATTTTGCATTAATAGAAATTAATTCATTAATTAAATCACAGGCTCCTTTACATTATAGTCATTGCCTCTGATGTTTTAATATATGTTTCACAGGACTTCACATAGTGCTGGTGTGTATTAGGGACTCTGTGTATTATCTCTTGGTTGATTTTATAAGAGAGAACTAATAAGTAGTTAGTGATTCTTCAAGGTGACCACGTGAGTTTTCAGGGTTTTGCAGTGTTATGACCACTGGATGAGAAACACTGTTAGCAGTGACCTTTTTTGAGGATCAGTGAAGTTGTCTTGGTTCTGCTCCTCTCTGACCCAAAATAGCAGAAGTTCTACAACCCTACTGAGGAACTTTGGAATACTTGGTTGTCTCGTTGAGCTGACTGTATATGGTACCAGGTTAGGGAAAAGATGTCACATCTCTACTAATGCTCAAGGGCACAGAAAATAAAAGTAATTGTAACTAAGACTCGGATGTTCTTAACTTTCCATATTATAATCCTAGCTTCCAAAGAACAGTGAGCTAATACATCCAAGGATACCTGTTAATGGGCCTTTCTTCTTCTTGTTGAGAAGGAAACACATTGTTTCTGCAAAGCATCAACTGAAGCATGGTTTCAAGTCTACTTCTAGGTAATACTTGACACCAATATTTGATTGCTCGCCATAACCAGGTGACTATTCTAATTTTCTTACTCTGATTAATTCCATCTCCCTGTTTTAAGTCCCTGTATACCATCCATATACTCTTATTATTTTATTGCCTTACTCTCAGTAAAAAATGCAGACCAGGAACTGTAGCCCTTTCCTCTTCTGATTTTAAATGAATTAATCAGAACGGGTCATTGCATAATCTAGAAATCCTATGCATTGGGGATAAACACGTTGAAACTTCTCATTAGATGATGACAAGTTGGGAGTTTGTTGCTGAATGTGTGTTCATTCATGATGCACGTGTCACGACTGCCAGGCTTGGGACACTGCCCAGGTGGATGCTCTGCTTTTGTGATCATTATAACTTTATATGTATTGGCGCAAAGCTATTGGTATGCAAACTATGAAAGAATTCTAAAGATGTTTTCCAGTGTGCTTCAAGTTCATTGGAAAGCCAGAAGAGTTCATATTAAATATTTGATGAGGTACAATTATTTGAAAGAACTCTAATGAGCCCTTTGAGTCAAAGACTACAGAATTGTGATGAGCATTTCTTGTTACTGGTTGACAGCATGTATACTCATAAATTGGTTATTTTGTTGGAAACTTGAGCAGCAAGCCAAGCCGTGCACATTGATGTTATTACCCAAATCAAATATGTTTAAAGAGACTGGGTTAGCAGAGTCTCAATATTAAAAGGCTATGGTTGACTTTTTCTCTTGGTCTTAATTTCTGTCTCTCTTTGTAATTGATTCATGTTCATTGGTAGACTAAGTATGAATAATTTATGATTCACACAGCTGCGGGCTTATTAATTGTTTAATTTCAGAGAAAGTAACTATATATTAAGGAAATTCAAGTTGTCACTCTGAGCAGCCTAGTGAATTTATACCCTTTGTCACTGCATAGTCCAGAAATAGTTAGTATATCAGATGGACGCTCTGTATTTCCTATAGTGCTTAAAAAGAAGAATATTAATAACATGCTGGAGAGATTTTTAAAAGTAAAAAGGATCAACTAATTTGGCATGGCTAAGACCTGTGTGCTCTGGGGTACCCCCCCTCCCTTTATATATTTTATTCTGCTTCAGTGATTCTATGTAATGTGCCAGCCATAAAATGAAGTTAATTGATGAATGGTGCTTATTGTTTAGAAGAAAACATAATTAAATACAGAAAAGAAAGTTGTAATTTACTTTAGGTTTGTTACAATTGCTTTGGAATTTGGGCAAGTTGATTTTAGTCTTGAGAAATTAAAATAAGACATATAATATGTGATAAATTTTCTTCCTTTAACCAACAGGCATGGAAAAACACTGCTGTCTGAGAAAAATACATACTATTCTCATCATAGCTGGTCATGAGTACCTTGGTCTCTACATTTATTGCTGAAAACCAAAGGCTGACATAAATCATATTTAAAATAAATGTCGACTGTCTTCCTTTGTATGGTAGAATGTTTTCAAATGAATCTAAAAGATGAAAGTTTTAATCAGCGTTAAAATGATCTTCAATGAAGTTGAAGAATACACATTTGAAACTTCTCCCTTCCTAAAACATAACTTTTATTCTTATATATTTAAG
This sequence comes from Camelus ferus, assembly GCF_009834535.1. Lineage (NCBI taxonomy): Eukaryota > Metazoa > Chordata > Mammalia > Artiodactyla > Camelidae > Camelus > Camelus ferus. The sequence continues at coordinate 9,346,350 of NC_045724.1, read as the reverse complement.
GATAAAATTTTGAGAAATGGTCCATACAACCGATTATGTCCATCTTTAAAATATTTTGGCTGAGTGGCAAGTCAGTTTCACATTAGGAAGTGGGGGTAATACTTTCCCAAAGGGGAGGTGTGTTTGGGTATGGGAGGGGAAGAAATAGAACACTTTTAATGATTTATCCTTTCCCTCATTTGTTTCGTACACTTAGCCCAAATTATTTCACAGCCCTTGATGAGCCGCATGGAGACCACAGTGCTAAGCTGTGGACGGGAGCCAGAGCTCAACGGTACTGCTTTGGTAAATATTCCTGCTTTCAGGTTAGTTGCGCTAGTTCCTGCTTTCACTTCAGAGAATGCGGAAGAAAGAAGATCATAGAGTGAGATGTGATCTTGTAAAATGAAAGGAGAAAAGAACAAAATAATATGCACATATGGAGAAAGGAGGGATGAACAGCATGAGTTACCTTGGTCCTGTGTGAACAGGTCTCACATTTCCTGGTACTGTGCGCTCCTTAAGGGCGTGGTGGCCCATGTTCAATTTAGCTTTAGATAATATATTTTTTGCATGAATAAAATATGGCTTGGGGCTGACATACGCTTAGATCTCCACTGTCATATCTAAATAATTTCTCCTTTACCTAATGTTAGATACCCTGCTTCTTACTGTCTTCTCTTATGTTATGGAATATTCTCCATTTCTTGCACGCCCAGTGTCCTTCTTTTTACACATTAACCTAAAAATTAAGTCCTTCTTATTGCTCTTTTGCTCAAGGCTAAACTTTGCATTGGTGCCACCGATTGCCTTCTGCAGAGTGTCGCTGTCATTTATTTCCTCTCTTACTCGAAGGACTTTTCCCTCTCTTGTGGCTACTGCTCAGCTTAATAACAAGTGCACGGCTCAACCACAATGAAATAATCAAGCAAAAAATTAATAAAGCCATCTACTTTGAACAGGCACCCAACTTCATCTCTCCTCTTACTGGATCACCTGATGCTTTTAAGAAAGTCATGACTTTGTCTCCATTTTCTTTCTTCACATTCGTTTCTCATTGGGTTGCAAACTGATTTTACTCTTACCGACGCATTAACAAAGATCACCCATGACTTCTAGATTCACAAATCCAGCGGTTGCTCATTCAGCCCTGTGTTCCTGGATCTTTTTGGCTAAACTTGGTATTTGGATTCTCTTATTTTTAGATTTTTAAAAAACTCATAAATGAGGCACAATTTTTTTTTCCTTCTTTGAAAGCCAAGTGTATATTTTATTTGACTGCCCTTGAGTTGTCTTTTCTCATTTATGCATGAGGGGCACATTGTAATCAGTAGGAAGATCAGGAGAGTTTTTTAAGCTTTACCTTGTTGGCATTTTCTAGTCACTAATGCTGTTCTGTGGAAGCTGTCAGCATCAACTGGCAGGCACCAAGGACAGTCCTGGGATGTGAGTTACACAGCAGACAAACTGGTCTTGCTGGAGAATAGAGCTTATATTAAGGCATCTTGGAAGATGGATCTGGAGAACTAGGTTCCAGCAAGTTGGAAAATGCTTTTGAGTGATGGTTAAGTACGTGGACTTTGGCATCTCCTAGTCCTGGCTAAGAATCCTTTCTGCCACCTCCAAGCTATATGACTTTAGGAAAATTATTTATATTCTATAAAAATGAGATTATATTCATATAACCTGCTGGAATTTTTATAAAGATGAAGCAACATATACATTCCAAGTCATAAGCACCATGCCTAGCATTTGGTAAGCAGGTGGGCAGTGGGGAATCAGCGAATGGCTTTGAGAGAGAGCAGCACAGGACCAGAAGTAGACCATAGACACATCCATTTGGCAGCAACTGTTTTGGCTGCAGGAGGCAGGAAAGGATTGGAGGAAGGAATTTATGACACAGTGCTCTGCAGAATGGCTCCACTGCACAAAACAAAATATACCTCTGAGGTGTATTGTAATGGGTACCACTGAGGCATTCTTAATAAATGTTTGGTAAGGATGAGTTCATTCTTTCCATCATGAGCAAAGTTTATTAAATTATCATAAAGCAGTGGAACATCATTAAGTCTACAGTACACAAACAGAAAACAGTTACAAAAACATTCAAGAATTTTGTTTACCAAGAAAATAAAATCTGAGTATAAAGTAAACGATTCTGTTCAAAATAAGGCAAGGGTACCTTTATTTTTCCTACATGTTGGCAAAAATCTGGGCATTTTAGGGAACTGTTCTTCTTTTGGTCACTTGGCACTGAATTATCATTTATTCTTCCTGCCCACTGCACACTTTATCTGAGTCATACAGTCATGCTGAATGAAGATACGTTATTTTAGGAACAATCTGAGAAAAATATGTAAATCAGTTTGGGTAATGTTTGAAAAAATTAACTTTCACAGTTACATAGTAGCTCACCAAAGCACTTCACATTTTTTTCAAACACTCATTTGATGCAATAAAAAATATTGTCTGTTCTGTAATCTCTATTTATCACCAAAAGTTTTCAGTTCTCATTACTGTAAACAGGGGATTGGTGGAGACATTTATTTTCCATGGGTTTTCTTCTTCCTTTTCTACAACTTTAGGAGTGGAGAAGGACAATCATGCTTGATGCAGCCTGGGGGCTGGCTAGAATCCAGGTGATACACCGAGAAAAGCAACGCCAACAAATGCAGATTTGTGCTACCCTTACCAGGAAGCACAGAATGCCACAGCATCGTCCATCTTGCTGGCTGTGTGGTACTTACTGCCTTCCTATTCCTTTCAGGTCAGAATTTCTCAGTTGCTTTTGCTGCCCATTGTACATTGTATGTGTGCTTCAAGGCCAAGTTGGAATTGCATACTTTTCCCTTTAGCTAAATGTAGAGAAAAATATGTAAATTAGTTTGACTAACATTTAAAGACATTTATTCCCACACTTAGAGCTTTTTCGTAGGTGGTTTCTGCCCTTGTATTTTCCCTCCTACAAACAATACAAATTAATTTTATAATGAGATGGAAAGGTCAATATGTCTTTTTTTTTTGCAAAGGTTTGCTGTGCCTTTTTGACATGTTCAAAAATAAATCCAACAAAGTACAAGCTACAATTTTACTATACCACAGTGTTTTTATATTAAGGAAAGATAAGCTAACAGTACAAAAACATTTTACTGTATCACAAACTTTTCATTTTTTCTTCCTTCTTTGTTATGATGTTTAGGAGGAAAATGAGTATCTAATGAAATCTTATTTCACCAAAACTCAAGTCAGTTGGAGTGGTGGACATCCCAGTGGAGTTCTCCTGTAACTTAGAGGTTTTGAAATTGAACTTTAGAGATCTCTTCAGATTGCCACGAAGAAAGGGAGGAAATCTAAATTCATTGTAAAAGAATTCTAAGGTTTAAAAGATACTTTTTGAAGGCCACTCATTTAGTAGACTGTACATCTAGGGAGATGAACAGACTGCAGTGCAGGCAAACATTGTTTAAAAATTCCAAATAAGCATGCATTTCTAAAATTACTGCAGGAACTTTTTCAATTCAAATGATGTTTTACTACCATGTTTCATTTCAAAAAAGTTTTTGAGAGTCTTTTTAAAAATTAACAAATTAGATCATTTCGAAATAACTTTTTATGGATTTTCAAGTAATTGAGTTTCGTAAATCAGTGAGCTTCCATGAACTAATGTACATTTGCTGAGCTCCAAATTGATTTTTTTCCCTCACTGAGATGCTATATTTAGATCATCTTCTGTATTTTGGATATACTGCTATCTTACTGAATCATTATGCTTCATCAAACTATTTTTTAAAAATCTTCCTAAAATTGGCTAATAGCATGTTATTAGGAGCAATTTTTATGTGAAAGCAAATAAGTATCTGTCTGTAAAACCAACTTTTATCATTTGATGAGAATCTTCCAAGGATTTTGAAAATTGTAGCAAATGATCAAATGCATTAATATTTTAAAGATCATTATAGAATTTTAGCATCACAGCATAAAACTTGTATATGAGAAACTGATAGGTTTCCCCTACATCACTTTTTGCTGCCATTGGCATCTTCTGTCTCTCTGCTCATCAATATTCTCCTAACATGGGGAACAAGAAGGTGAGTGACCCAGAGGGAAAGAGGTGACCTGGTGAGCTCTTCAGTCCTTGGAGCACCTGTTATCCATGGATTTCAGAGCACTTAGTCCTATTTGATGGTCTTGTGAGTTAAGAAGTGTTTCACTACTTGGCTGTGAGCTTGTCATGGGTTTCCAGCACATTATTGGAAAATACAACCCCTGGGCTATTTTTCTGACTCCTGGGTCAATGTTCAGGTCAAGAGATGACACTTGAGCCTTGGCTGACAGAAGGATTGGGTGCTGATGGTTAATACTACTAGTCATTGATCTCACTTCCTGTTTATTCATATGTACAAAACCTGCAAAATAAAATATTCCCATGCTGCATGATCCTTGTGGATGGAGAATTATGATCTTTTCTCATGGAAACATGAATAATTTAAGGACCACACGATTTTGCTATGAACCACTGAAGTCAAAGAAAAGTACAGGAATAACTAAAAAAAGCCTTGTGATAAAATATAATTTGGGGGAACTATGGTAGGGCATAAACCACTTATGAGATATTTATAGACTTTTGACTTTGTAAGGCAACTTTGCATTTGACTGTGTTTATTAGTGAATGGGAATTTATTTCCCCATATTGAATGAGCATTTCTTGGCAGGCAAACTGTGCACAAGCTACAATGAGCTTCAATGAAGTGCTTTCACATTCCCTTCCCACTGACTTGAAAGCCTTCTTACACTCTCTCAAGAGTGTTTCTTTTCCCATGGAGGATTGCTTTGTTGAAATTTGCTTCCTCTTCTCTTGATTATTGAATCAGATATTATATTCAGGTCTTCAATACTTTATAGAATGTTGGTAAAAAATGAAATATAATGAGTGTGATTCTTTGCTATATTTTGAAGGCTATGTAGATTCAGCTCTAAAGAATTTAGTGGGGCAAAGCCAAGATTGGAAGAGGAATATTGTTTAGCTGAATTTTCCCTTTCTCTCTAACTGCTCCTCCCACACCCCTGCCTCCACTATTATGATACACTTCCTTTCCAGTATTTTCTTTGTATTTCAAAAGCCAGAGTCAGCCCTCAGCACCCTTATGTCTCTTTTGAGTATACCCATTTACTCCAATCCAGGGGACTCAGGAGACCATGGAGACCAAAGGTAACTTGCTATAATCCCCAAACAGCCAAAGTTCTATATTCTAGATTTTTATTTTCTTTTTCTTCCTTCTTTATTCACCATTAATATTAACCTGGTCTTAGAACATCATTAAGCTACTAAGAAAGAAACAGAATGAAATTAAAGCACCTGAGATGAATATAAAAAGTGTTACCCTTTTCACATTTCAATTCATAGTGTCAAAAGAGTCAAAAGTAACTTTTAATGTATTTCAGCTTTGCAACTTCATAGTTATCCTGCATATCATGAAAAATATGGACCAAATCTCATCACAGTTATGCTCTAATATTTTCGCTGTCTGGGCAGGCAAACTGTAACCATTTCACTTCATCTATTTGTGAACAGTTGAGTGTAGCTGTTAGGTCAACTCTAGAGCCAAGATTTTTCATCTATAAAGTGAAGACTGGGTTGCTGTGTTAAATGAGTTTATAAATATAGGGTTTGTTATATAGTAATGCTAAGTAAGTCATTCATGATCAAAGATTTATTGAGCTCTTACTATGTGCCATAATGGTGACTTTGTAATGCTAACAGTATTGGAGGACAGATATTAATTCAATAATCACTTAAATAAATAGAATTTTAAATTGTGATAAACATGTCAATTAAAATGCAGGAAAGTAAGAAATAGAGTTGATGAGAATGTAATTTGGTGCAGTTGCTATGGAAAATAGTAGGGAGGTTCCTTAAAAAACTAAAAATAGACTTACCATATGATCCAGCAATCCCACCCCTGGTCACATATCTTGAAATGATGAAAACTCTAATTCAAAAAGATATATGGACCACAGTGCTCATAGCAGCACTATTTACAACAGCCAAGACATGGAAGCAGCCTAAATGTTCATCAACAAATGACTGGATAAAGAAGATGTGGTATATTTATACAATGGAATACTACTCAGCCATAAAAATGACAACATAATGCCATTTGCAGCTACATGGATGTTCCTGGAGAATGTCATTCTAAGTGAAGTAAGCCAGAGGAGAAATAAAAATACCATATGATATCACTTATCTGGGGAATCTTAAAAAATGATACAAATGAACTTATTCACAAAACAGAAACAGACTTAACAGATAAAGAAAAAATCTTATGGTTACTAAAGGGGAAAGAGGGAGGGATAAATTAGGAGTTTGAGATGAACAAATACACACCACTATGTATAAAAAATAGATAAACAGCAAAGACCTACTGTAGAGCTTGGGGAAGTATATTTAATATAAAAAAAAGTTGATGGAAAGTAAGACTGAAAAATAGAGAAATTTGATTGATTTTGGTGGGAATGGTAAGTCTTCAGTGAAGAAGAAACATTTGAACTGAGATCTAAAGAGTTATAAGAGTTCATCAGTTTAGGAGTGGGAAGAGAATTCTAGAAAGAGATCTTGCCAAAGTTAGAGAAGGGGTCATTGATATTTCAGTATCTGAGAGAATGGGAGGGAAGTGGCTCAGCGGAAGGACACCATCTATTTAACAAGGAGATAATGGGACAAACGCAGGCAAGTTCATAGGTTTGATATCAGGGAGTTTCCTCTGCCTGCATCTACTTACTCCGTGTTGCAGAAGGTTATAATCTGACTGCTGAGAGTAAGGTTTTCTGTGAGACTGCTGGCGGTTTGAGGACAATGTGGAAGGTTTGAGACCTTTGTGTGGAGGACAGGGACATGGCTTGACCAATGAATACGGTACAATTACCAGAAAGTATTGAGTGTTCCATTAAAATCTGTGATTTATTTTTTTATTTATATAAAGGTGTCATTATTTCCTGTTTGCTTTTCTCTAGCAGGACTCAGATGCTTGACCTTATGGCTGGAAAAGGAAGACTACTGGGACCACCTGAATTTGGGATCTTTAAAATGGGTGAAGTGAAAAGACAGAGGAGAAGTTATTAGAAATGCAAGGGTTAGAATCATGTTCCATAAGATATTAACTTGGTAGGGAGGGAGGTGAAGTTATAGAGGGACTAATTATAGAAAGATACTAAAAGATAAACAAATTGAAGTTTCTATTTGTAATGAGTTCTAGGGTTTAATGGTAATTAAAAAATAAAAGGAAAGCTGGTAGCTGTCAAAGGGCAGGATTCTTATAATACCAATATTAAGATTGGAAGAGCTTTAGAGGTGACAAGATCAAGGGTTTGTCTAGAAAAGTGAGTAACCAAAGAAGGTTTCTGGTAATGAGAATTTAAAGGAATTGAGAGGCCAGATTTTGGGATGAGTTGTCCATGTGGCTTTTAAAATCTCCTAGAGTGATGGCAGAAATTGTTATGAATGAAGGAATTGTGAGTTAAGTGCTAAGATTCGAACAAATGTGGGGGCTGTGTGGTTGTGCAGGGTCAGGGTAGGGCTGGTTGGGGTCTTGACAGATGTGATTGTGAGAGTAATTTAAGGAAATAGAATGAGCTTCTAAAAAGCAGAGTTTTTATTATAAAAGCATAAGGGAACGATTGTTTGGAGATATTGACATCAACAGTTCATAAAGGAGAAAGCAATTTTGTAACTCTGCTTTTTAAAGAAAGTATGTTTTTCATGATTTTCTCATAATTTGTCATTAAAATACACTCTTTTGATTTTCACATAATTAAAGGTGGAATGTCAGAGTTGGCTTAGGGCCTAAAATGTCCTTTTAAAACTTGCCTGCTTTTGGAAATTTCAGTATTATTTAAAGAGCTCTGTTTTATGTACAAACATAAATACACACATATCCACACACACTTTTTTTTTTTCTGTAGAAAGAAATGTAGAAATTGCAGGTAGAAACACCATCATGTAACTTATCAAATGATACCAGATATTTGAGAGTACACTGATAAACTGTAAGCACTTAAGGATTAAGAAAATATGTTAGGGTAAACTACGTTGACTAGCGTATTTGAAAAACACAGAGGAAAGATTACGATGAAGTGTGTTAAAATAGTTTCATACAACTTTATCCACGCTCATACATTAGAAAGTTGGTTTAATCACCCATATGAAATTACCAGCTTCTCTGTTCGTGAAGCATGACATTTCAATTGCACAGCCAATAAAAGAATTACATGAAGAGACTGAAATGATTTACTGTATGGAAAGCATCAAGACCAAGGTTACCATGGTGAACTACCTTTCTGCACACCCAAGGTCAGGGGAGAGTGACCCATCAGTGGGTGACCTTCAGTTGTAACCTAGTAGGGAATTGCTCTTACAATTGTGGGCTGGGTTCCTTCTTAAATAATAAAGATGACTGTACTGGACCTCTTTCTATTATTTACTTATGTGAACATTAAATCTGTAATTTAAAAACAGACATTACTGCTAAGAAATTATTAGAACATTGGTGTTTTCAGAACCTCGTAAATTGCAGCTGTGTACTGTAATCATTTCCTGAAAATGTGGGTAGGTCAGGAAATGTTTACACATTTTAAATGTAACTTGAAAGGGATTCCAGTTGTATTGTAGTTTTTAATGTTTAACCAGAATTATCTTTATTGTAAATTCTATCTTTATTCCATTGGGAGGGAGAAAGGAAAAGAATATAAATAGTGTATACATATTATAAAATATTGTTATGCATAATTAATACTTTAGAATATGTCCAAAATTCTGGGAAGTTCATATATTGCTTTTTTTTCAGATATGTTTTGTTGATGCATAGAAAGAAGACTGTACTAATAAATGTCTCTTGAATTACACATGGTGTAAGAAAATGAAAGCCTTTGGGTTATGAATCTTGGATTTAAAGAGGCAATCATCAAATATTTAAGATGAAAATGCAGTAACACATGCTTGCTGTCATGTGTAAGTTTGGTGAATGTTATGACAAGGTTTTTAAAACATTCATAGTTGGAGTATTTTTATAAAAATATTCATTAAATCAAACAGACATTCGTTATCTGGCAACCTGCATTTTAATCGTGATTTCTGGCTGCATGAGAAAAATCGGTAAAGCTATGAAAGAATGGGTGGAATATATAGCAGTCGTGTTTAAATTATACATTATAAGGCATACATATCTGTATGTTGTCATATTATGCATTAAATTTAATGCATAAATCAGATTGTTATAATTCTGATGTCGCCGAAAGGCACAAAATGTGACAAACAGGAATAGGCATGTAGATATTATCATATTCAATAATTCAATGAGCATTTGTTTTATGTAAATTAACTTTCTGTTAATAAAAATTATACTCATTTGTTACACCATTTCTATATGATAATTAAAAAAAGTCTTTTTTTCCCACTAGAAAATCATTACAAAATGTGAATAATGCATTTGTTTAATATCTATATAAACAAGATCTTACCATCAGATTAGTTCTGGAAATGAAAGCATTATTGATTTCTGTAATAATTTTTATAATATTTCTACACTGCAATACTGAAGTTGCTAATCTCATTTTTGTGAACTCTATGCATTTAAAGCAGTGTTTAAACTTTTAAAAACTAAACAATCTTTGTTTTTGTAGGATCTGTTAGTGTACAATTTCCAGAAAAGATACTTTTGGAAGTAGACAGAAAGTAGTGTGAACACCTTAGCACAAAAGTTGAATTCCTCCTCTCAGTACTGTGGTCTCATACCAATTAAAATAACTAGGAGAGTTAATCCAATCAACTCTTGAGTTCTATATGTAATTTTCCTAAAATCAGTGGGAGTCACATTGGGGAGAAACTCCTAAATGCCTGGTTTAACACCATAAGTAAGCTATAAAATACCACTTCAAAGGACAACAAATTATAATATTGAAAACAATCACTGTTTATATTTCTTTTGCAAAAACGTGATGCAGCGTTCTCTAATGGAAGATACGTTTCTCCTCACTTTTGTTACATCATCATAGTTTTGAACACCAAAAGCATTCATTAAAAAAAGTGAGCATGTCATTTAGATGCTTTAAGTTTTATAATATTGTCATGGATAGATATGCTCTTAAACTTTTCAACTTAGTTTAAATAAACTAGAATTTACCTCTGAAAGAAGACTGATCAAGGTAATTTACAAAAAAATGAGGGCACTTCCACATAAACTTTAGGTAGCAAACTTAAGAATCAAAATTAAGAGTATTTAATGTACATTAATTAGATATATCTATTCTACATTAGCAATGGGACTTCTATAAAATTGTTAGGTTGAACCACATGACATTTCTCATATTTGAACTTTTTGGTTCAAAGGATGGTAGTTTCATGTGGTTCGATGCAAGGTAACGTGCATATGTGTGTGTTATTGGATACAGTTCTGTACTGTGTACCCTGTACCTTTATAGGACATACAGTTAATCAGTGTCCTCTGCAACTGACCAGTTGTTCTTAAAGAAGAGACTTCACCAAATCCTAGAAAGAGAACTGAACTAGGAGTTTATATTCTAGCCATGCCTCTATCAAACCCCTTTAGGCCAGCCACACAGTTTCTCTGAGTCTTGGTTTTCTTATCAGTATCATGGAGACGTCCCATAGATGGCTTCAGATTGCATGTAGCAGAAACACAGCCAAGGTGATTCAAATATAAGGGGCTGCTTAATCTCAGAGAACGAGAAACCTGGAAAAGTCTCCCAGTTGCTTCAGAAGTCCAACAATGTCATTAAAAAACCAAATCTTTTGGTCTTTCCTCTGTATTTGATTCTCTGAGAGTTTTGGACTCAAGATCTCCGGCTCCTGAGATGGTTACAGCTGCATGGTTTCTTCACACTGCAACGTCCAAAGGGCACATATCCATTCGTATAAAAGCAAAGAAAATCTTTTCTGTAGGACTCTGCTAGTATCATTTTAAATCTTACTGTCCAGAATTGTATTGCATGCCCATACCTCAACCAAATACAGGCAACAAGGAAAATATCATCTTCGTGTTGGATTAATTATAGCGCCACTTCCTTGGGTTCATGGATGCGAAGATGGGGAGTAACTCAACAGAATGAGGCCCAGCTAACCAGGAGAAAGGAGGAGGGTACTTATCCAAGTACCACTCTGTGCTATGCTGATTTATGCGATGGTACAATGATAAAGACATAGGGAAAATTAAACAGTAAAGAAATTGAACTTAAATATTCTTCTGACATATGTAGCAGAGTACTGACAAAATAGGGTACCTAAAGGTGAAATGATACAGAAATAATTCATGTGTAGACATGTGCAATAAATAAATGTGGTTATTTAAAAATATGGCTATTGGTCATGGAAAATAGAGTTGTGTAAGTTGTATGTGATAATGTGGGAATGTGGGAAAACTTTAAATTCATGGGTAAGATATTTTGGAGAATAGCAAGATTTCAAAAACATTTGGTTAAATACTGAATTTTCTGTAATTTCAAGAATTAAAAAAAAATTCTTGGATAAAACGTGAGTTGACTGAATGCCTAACAGTAAACTTAAAACTCATTGCATTTACTGATTTTTACTTAAGAAACTAATCTTTACAGATGTCCAAATCACAACTGTCCTGAAGACAATGTAATGAAAATACAATGGGATTTTTGATATTCATTTCCAATAGATTCAGAGATAAGAGTCTGTCAACTCTGGGGAAATATTTTTCTGAATTATAAAAATTTGAAATGTAAGTATATAAAATATTTAGGAATGACATGTTTAATATTTTAGGTTGTACCAGGGCAACTGAAAAGCATGAGAAACAAAAATATAAAAGTATATTTGCACTATGATTAGAGTTATAGTTTAATGTAAGTTTACTTAAAAAATGGAATGACTTTATTTTTATGAGTTTGCTTTGTAAGAAATTGGCAACTTTTAGGTGTTGATATCTGAAATACTGATGAATTAAACAGCAAGGTTAGGGTTAGTCATTAATTTCGACTTTACACAATAACCAAAGAGAAGCCCAACAGTTACCTGGAATATAATTAAAGTTACTTTAAGCCAGCAAATTCCTCTGTTTAGACATGGTTTAGAGCTTCAGGAGTAACTGAATTGGGGAAAACTTTTCTTAAGTGAATGCTCTGACTTCATTGTCATATGGTATAGTTTCTTTATATCAAAATTCTTTTCTGGGGGGAGGTAAGTAATGAATGTACTAGAACTTTAAAACTTTATTTAGAATAATTTTGTTTAAGAATGAAATTATCCATTTTAAAAGAAAACAGAGTATGCACAAGTCTCATTGGCATAATCCACTATTATTTGAATCTGGTGGTGCAGAAAGGAAAGGAAGGAAGGCAGGAAGGAAGGAAGGAAGACATGAAACAAATGGTATTTTTTATTCATTCATCCTACGAAAATATATTGACTGCACACTTTGAGTGAATCATCTGACCAGGTGCTGTGGGTAATAACAAAGCAGAATAAAGATGCTAAATAAAATAGATTAAAACAATATCCATACAAGGCAGTATGGAATAAATGCTGTGTGGAATAAAACAATGAGCCCTAATACCAATCACGGGTAGATTTTGCCTGTGATGAGCTTTCAAAGGTCTAGAATAAAATGAGTAAAACTGAATACCATGTGGTATACATATTGGTGCAAAATTATAAATAGTTCCTTTTAATTTAAAATTATGTTCCTTCTGTATTTTGGGAGTTAAAATGTCCTATCTTAAATAAAATGATGACTTTAAAAGTTCTTCTCACCTGAAAAAAAATGTTAGCTATACCAGGCTCTGAATTTGTTTTCTGGACTTACTGACCTATGCAATTTGAGTGTTTGGAACAACTGATACAGACTCAGAACTTGGGGGTTGAGTTTAGGATATTCCGTTTGAATGAAATAATAAAACTTCCTGGTTCAAGAAGAATTAGGAACTTTCCTCTTTTCTGTATCCTGCCATCCTTTTCACATACTCAATCCTGGGAATAGATTATTCTTCATAAGATTCAGGCAAGAGATGTCTGTGAATGCAAGAATGTATGTATGTTCACAGAGGTAATGCAGGCTAGGGGTGAAGAGGGAGTTGGCAATTAATTGTTTGGATTGTGAAATGCTATTCTTTAAGCAAAATAAATAGAAAGAACTGATATGGTGATAATTGAGTTTGTATTTTCAACATACTAGGGGTTAAATTTTATAGAAAAGTCTCTCTATAGATGATCTACAATCATTTTATTGAATTAAGCATACTTTGAGAAATCAAGAAATTTTTTTTAAAGGAAAATGTGCTTAACAAGGATGCTGGTTATGCCATGAAGCAGAGGTAGAAGAAGATCATTCTTTTTAAAAACTTCACTTGATTTATTACTTGAGATGGTAACATAAAATAACCTGTGCATATTGCTTGAGAATAATATTGCTTGAGAAAATTTGGCTTTCTTAATTGGTTACTTTATCATATACATAGTTTCAATCTCAAAGGGAAAATATTTGTAGTGTCATTCAGAAGACAGATATTTTTTGGTGTTATTCAGACAATTCCCTTCTGAAGACGCCTATCTAAGGGTACAAATGAAAATGCCAAACTGGGACAGAGGAAATCAGCATAATAACAATAACAACAACAGCAACAACAATAATAAAATTATTTATAAATAAATAATAAAATTACCAACATCATTGATTGCTATCAATTTGATAACAACTTTCTGTGTTTTGTAAGCGAGGAAACAGTAAGCAGCCTGTACTATGTCAGACAGAACGTGAGTCCTGAGTAATGAATGACTTGAGAAAAAATAAATTACACAGTCTAAACTTTCTTTTGAAAAAAATATGGTTGGTACTAGGAAACCTCTAAGATTAATTTTGAGGTTGCAAAGGTCTTACTTAATTTTTGCTTCAAAGGGGTTTCTTTCTAATTTTCTTTGAAGATACGACCTTTTGCTCGCAATGCAACAAAGTTAATTAAACTCACATATTTTACATGCTAATTTGAAACTCCGGTTGGAATTTATCGCATCTGAAGTAGAAGGAGCACAAATGGTTAATGAGTTTGATCAAATTTCTGGATTGTTTACAGAGCAGAGTCTAGGGAAATAACCTTTCATTGCCTGTGGTGCAGTACATGTTGAAAATTAATACTTTAAAATAAGTTACAGCAAGAGTACTAAATACCATTGTGTATGTAGTTGGAAGAAGAAAGCGCTCATTTGATTTTGTTGTAGAAAGAATAAAAATAAATGTCTCCCTTCAGATTATAAAAACCTGTGGGTGGGGGCTGACATAGTGCAAAGTGCAGAAAGAATTTTTAACCTGCAAGGTTTGCCTAGTCTCTCATCTGTGTAACTATAGGAAGCCATTGCGGCAAACGGTTCAATTATTTGGCAAAATTGTTATGGACCTTATTATTCACGTATCAGCAGGTGTTCTACCAGCAGGAGAAACTGAAACCACTCTTCGAAATAACATAAAGCACTACCCATGATTTATTCGGGCAAGGGAATCTCAGCAGATGATAATGTGTGTAGAATTATATCCCTTTTCCTTAACATAGATATGTCTATATTACCTCTAAAAATCATTGTCTGTTTTTGGATGTGTGTGTGTGTGTGCACGTGCATGTGAGCACACATGCATGCATGCGTTATGTCCAATACATGTAGGTGAGGTAATCAAAAGGTAGAATAACTATAAGGTGAGGTAATTAAAAGTTAGAACAAAGTGGGGAAAGGAGAAAGGAAGTGTATTTGTGTTGGATCTTCCCATTTTTTTCAATAGCAAGGAGTCAATACCTGCCCCAAAATATCATTTTTTGAAAAAAATGTAAGTAATTTTTATAGGGTCAAGGTTTATACGCTATCCATTTTGTGGTATAAACATGATCCCCGTGATTTTTTAGAATTAGATCTCTGTTTAATTGGATTCCACATTTACCATATAGTTAGTCTCTTTTAACAATGATTTAACAGTTTTAGAGTTTTGAAAGTTTTGCTTTTTCTTCTTGTTGAAAAACTATTCATGATCCATTAGCTTTTTTTTTTCCCCCTCTGGATTTATCTGTACTCTATTCACTGGACTCTAGGTTATTTTCTATTTGAGAAGATCGATCTACTGCCTTCAGAACTGAAGGACAACTTGGTAAGGCATACCATTCTGTGCTCACTCTCTCCATCTGAAGTGTAGGTGTGCTCAGATGTTGTGGGCACCACCCTTCCACCTTGTGGTTCTCCCTGGATGCTGCTGTGGAAACATCTGGCACCCAGTTCATCTTTCCCTCTCATGGAAGCCTTTCCCTTACGGTCTGGATCCTTAGATGCGGCTTTATTCTTGAAGTTCCACAAGAACTTCAAAAACAGAGGTCTTGCTGAGAGAATTCTGTATCTGCTTTTCCTGGACTTGGTTCACTCTTCGGTGCAGATTCAAATTGTTCTTTATTTCAGAAAAAAATATGTTCTTGTATATAATCCAATGTATATTTTAAACTGTTATGTATTTTCTTATTTGGAGACACCCTGGATGCATATGCAGGTTTCCTTTTTCTGATTTCTGTATATGTAGTCATCTTAATTATATTTTTCAGCAAAGGTGGTATGGAACGTATACTGAAAAATGAGTCTCTGCTTATGTTAGGTTGATCTTTCCAACTGCACACTGGATCATGTTCCTTTCTTTTTTATTAGCTTCCAACAGCTAACCATCATCCCTGGGGTGCAGCTGTAATTTTTAACACAAACTCACCATCTCCTTTTTTAGCCTCATTTCACCGCCTTCTCCCCAAGATATCTACATAAGCCCCATTACTTACGGGTGTCCATATACACTGTGACATTTTTTCTTTGGTCTCTACGAATAGTTACCGCTGTATATCAGATACACGTTTCCTGTTTAATTTTTAAGCAGAATTTTTATTTTGAGGAATGTTTAAAAGCACATTAAATTTAAAAACAGTATGGCAAACATCTTTACATTCTTCACACAGGATTAGCTATTGTGAATATTTTATCATACTCTGTTTACATATCGCTTTAAGAAGTGAAATAAAAATTACAGATAAAGATGAGGTCCTGGTTTTTCCTCATCACATGCCAGCCCAGTCCCTCTCCTCGTTTCTTCTTGTCCCATTTTCATGCATCCTTGATTATTCATTTGATGTGAATCCTTTCAATCCTTTAAATTGTGTAAGTATGTGCGTATGTGGGTGGATCAAGGACATACCCAGTATTGCTTTGCCTTTTAAATATTATATAAATGATATCTAATTATATAAAACCCTGCAAGTTGCTTTATTTAATCAAATCATGTTTTTGAGAGTTACTGATAATATCCTGTTTCTCTTGAATTTTCATTTTATTAATTTATTATTAAAGCTTTAAAAAATCTGGGTAACTATATTTAGGTCTAAAATACTTTATATCATTATAGTAAAATATATATAGTTAGCTGCTTTACTGTTACTACAGGATTCTATTAGAATAAACAAATTACTCTTTTAAATGACTCTCCTTCATCTCTGAAGAAGAACTTTAAGAACAATGGAATATATCTAGGTATCACCTGTACATTGTTTCTTAAAATTTTCACTTGAAATGAACCTTTTTTTTCCTGTAAAATAAGATTTAAAATCATTAAAAACAATCCTGGTGCTGAGCTCTAGAAGTTTGAGGGAGAATTATTAATTTAAGAGATAAATTCCCTTGTAATAATTTCTCACAGCCTTTTGTTTTGTCTTATTTAATTGTGTCCCACTGAAGACCCATCTGAGTGTATGTATGAAGAAAGAGAAATTATTTATACAATTGCAGGGACCTACGTGTATGTGCGGCACACACCTACTGAGTTAGTCCGTGATTTCTGCGGTGGGAAAAGAGTGAGCTCAACTCGTATCCAATTAAAAATGAAACTCCCCAAAGAAATATGCATAGTATTAAATTTTAGTTTTTCATAAATGTAATGAAAATTAAATAACTAAATTAGTATATACACTCTGGAGTTCATCTATCCATCAAAATAATTGTTTTTCTTCCTCTTTATTACTTCAGTAATCAGTCTCTGGTAAGCAACTGGCTTAGTATGTCAGTGAAGCATATATTTGAAATGTTTTTTTTTTCTACAATGAACTGATATAGTTTTATGCTAATTCAGTGCCTCTCACCAATCAGTCCAATTAATACATTGATGTTGAGGGAAACTTCGGCAGATTCCAGGGCCAATATCTGTTGTCAGGTACACAAGGCTTTTAGGTAGCTAGCAGTGTGCATTCCTCCAAACCCTACAGCAGGGTATTTACTTCTCTCTACCCCTGTGATAAGAACTCTGTTGCCAGAACCACATCTTCTATTTGCAAGTTCTACTATCCTAGGATGTCAGTCATCTGGTCAATGTAGAGCTTAGGGGTACCATGCTTATGGGTTTGTAGCTCCTACCTGTTGATTAGTCTCTTCTATCCAATGGCCTAGACCAGCTTTTTTCAGTCTCAGCACTATGGCCATTTGGGGCTGGATAATACTTTGTTGCAGGTGTTGGGTGGGGGCAAGGGGACTGTCCTGTGTTTAATAGGATGTTTATAAGACTCTGTGACTTTTACCCCCCAGATGACAGTAACACCTCCTCACTCCCAGTCATGACCAACAAAATGTCTTCAGGCATAACTAAATGACCCCTGGGAGGGGAGGGGAGGCAACGTTGGCCCCAGTTGAGAACCATAGTCCTAGAGAGTGCTACCATCTGCTACTATCTCTCAAACTAGTCTTACATCTTTGGGCAAAAGTCATATTTGGAATATATTTAAATTTGATCTTTGAGGCCAGGTTGCTTCCATTGATTTGGGCTAAATTTATATACAGGAGTGTATTATTTTATATAATTTATTTGAAATAAAAAAAGTCAAATATATATTTCTATTCTCAAGTCCCACTTTCAAAAAGTGAATTTAAACTCTTTTAGCTGATTCTTTTATTTCTCTTCATATTTCCAAAATCAGAAGAGTGGCACTGCATGAGATAAAACTAAAACTATGGCTTTGTGCTTCTGGAAATAGTGGAGCAGTGAGAACACAACCATTAGAGTTTGGAAAGCTGGCATCCTTGTTACGCCAAAGAATAATATTTAGTAGAACTGTTGCTTGTGATATATTGAAAGACGTATAAACAATGGACTACATAAGATCTAAAACACTGATAATGTTGCATGTGATTTCTTAATATTTTTGTATACAGGTGGTGAATAGAAGTAAGCTTATTTGTAAAGTTTTCTCTGCATGTAGCTTGCAATATTAGTTGAGTAAGAGTTGGATAGTTTGGGATCTCAAAGTTTAAAAAAATAAAAAACAGCCAACTGATTCTATTTCACTAACTGAAGCAAGTATATTGTTCAGCCAGTAACATGTGCTCAGAGATCATCAGAGTGGGGCTGACTTCTCACTCAAGCCTGCTGTTTCACAAGAATTGAGAAGACAGTAAAACAGATTGTCAAGAATAGGAGAGAGATGGGAAGTGCTCCTATACTTCAGTAATGCTGATCAGATCTGATTTCCCTATAATCATGACTTTGCTACTAGAGCCAAATGGATGGGCAAGAAAGAAGAACTGGAATTGTTCCTAGAATAATTTTTCCTCCTGGAAGTAAAGCAAAATGTATCTGACTTCTGCGAAAATGTGTGAAATACCTAATAAGTGCCCCTACCTTTTCCATCTATATCAGAAACCTTAATTCATAATATGAAATCAAGATGGGAAATTTTTTAAAATACTTGAAAATAAAAACTTCAAACTTTATGGGAACAAAGCTAAAAATTAAAGGAGATGAAAGTTTATATAGTTCTCCCTGCATTTTTCAACTACATAAGACAATTTATATTATTTTGGTTTGCCATTGAATCACACTAGAAGTGAGATTGACAATGAAATCTCTGGATGTGGTCGGTGATAAACCCTCATTCGTTGTAGAACAGTATATTGATAATTTAGCTTCAAATGAAAACATGGAAAATTTTGCTCCAGATTTACCAACTGGATGAAATTTGAATAATTTTAGTGAATTTATATGCCAATTTGGCTCTCAACTGTTTTTGCAGGGAATGAAATTATTATGTAATAGCTAAATCTCATACAATACTAGCTGTAATATTACTATTATAATTGTTTTTCTCATAAAAAGCTCCAAGTATTTTTTAAGTATTATTGCTAACAATTGCAGACTTAATGAATATTCTTAAAGAATCTCTTAAGAAGAGTTCCTAAAAATTAGAGAAACTTGAATCTATCTGCATACTAGATGACCAATAATGGTCCAGAATAATGTATTTTAAGAGTCATAAACATACAGCCATATATTCAATACCAACGTGCATAACCTGTTAACAGTTAATATGTTAATCCAGGGGGAGCATGTAAATAAGATTATTGCACTTTTGGTCATACTCAATGTCTCTAACCACTTGTCAGAAGTATTAAAATGTAATTTGGCTATATCACACAAGGAAAATAAAGTAAAATATTAAAGTAAATCTGTTTAGAATAACTTTTAACTTTCTTTTCGCTTGGCAGAGTCTTACTTCCATATTAAAGTTCCAGTTAAAAATTCTGCTTCTCGTTGATTAACTTCAGTAATTACGCTCTTTTCAATTCCCTTTTTCCTTACACTCCCTGGTAGAGTTTGACATAATTTATCATATATATGTGTGTGTGTGTCTGTGTGTGTGTGTGTGTGTGTGTATTCTTTTCTGAACATATACAATTTGAAGGTTACACATTATTTTATTTCTGAGCATATTGAAACTATGAACTTTTTCTATCATTTCCTACAAGACAAGGACCCTGTGACTTTCTCTAGCCAATGGCTTCATGAATGGCAGTAGTATCTGTCACTTACTGGTTGGAAGATTTAAGAACTGGCTATGGAATCCTACGTTATTTCTTTCCTGAGTCTAGACATCACAAAAGTTTCATATTAAGATGACTGCATCTCAGAATAAAAGGGACCTGGATTCTTGAGCCACTGGAAGTAGGAGAATCTCCACCAACCACACTGAGTTTGCATGAATAAGAAATAAAATTCTAATGTGTTAAGCTATTGAAATTTGTGGATTTCTTTTCATGGTGGTCCTCATATGCTTCATTATCCCTGCTTTCCAAGTATCTTCCTATATTCTCAATTTCTTATCTACCACATAGTAACTGCTTAAAGGATGTAAACAATAATGATAATAAATAATTTTTGGAAACTTTCAAAAAACTATTAGAATGAAATATCATTCTTTAACTTTTTCAATATTTTTTCTTTAAGTTTTACTGAAATATAATTGAAGTACAGCATAATGATTTGACTTATGTACAATATGAAATGATTGCCTTATTAAGTTTAGTGGATGTCCATCATCTCATATAGATACAAAATCAAAGAAAAAGAAAAAAAATATTTTTTTGATGATGAGAAGTCTTTGGATTTATTCTTTTAACAACTTTCATATATAACAAATGCCAGTGTTAACTATATTAATCATATTGTACATTACATCCCTAGTACATGTTTATCTTATAACTGGAAGTTTGTTCCTCTTAATTTCCCTCATCTATTTCAATCATCACCCCACCCTCTTCCTCTTTGGCAACCATCTCTTTGTTTTATCTATAACTGTTTCTGTTGTGTCATATTTGTTTTGTTTTTGTTCATTTGTTTTGGTTTTTAGATTCCACATATAAGTGAAATCATATGGTATTTGTCTTTCTCTGTCTGGCTTATTTCACTTAGCCAATACTGTCTAGATCAATCCTTGTTGTCACAAATGGCAAGATTTCATTCTTTTTTATGGCTGACTAATATTTCATTATACATGTACACACACACCACATCTTTATCTATTCATCTATTAATGAACACTCAAGTTGCTTCCTTTCTTGGTTATTGTGAGTAATACTGAAATGAACATATGGGTTCATGTATCTTTTCAAATTAATGTTTCTGTTTTCTTTGGAAAAATACCCAGAAGTGGAATTGCTGGATCATATAGTGGTTCTATTAAGTTTTTGAGGAAACTCCATACTGTTTTCCATAGTGGCTGCACCAATTTACATTCCTACTAACAGTGCGTAGGGTTTCCCTTTCCTCCTCATCACCCACACTTTGTATTTGTGGTCTTTTCGATGATAACCATTCTGATAGGTGTGAGGTGATATCTCCTGTGTTTTTTATTTACATTTACCTGCTGATTAGTGATGCTGAGAATCTTTTCATGTGCTTGTTGATCATCTGTGCGTCTTCTCTGGAAAAATGCCTATATGGGTCTTCTGCCCATTGTTTAATTAGATTGTTCGACTTCTGAAATTGAGTTGTATGAGTTCTTTGTATATTTTGGATATTAACCCCTTACTGGATATATTGTTTGCTGCTGTCTTCTTCCATTCAGTAGTCTGCTTTTTGTTTTGTTAATAGTTTCCTTTTCTGTGCAAAAGCTTTTTAGTTTGATATAGTCTCATTTCTTTCTATTTGCTTTTCCCCCTTGCCTGAGGAGATAAATCCAAAACATATTATAAACACTGATGTCAAAGAGCACACTACTTGTGTTTTCTTCTAGGAATTGTACGATTTCAGGTCTTTTACATTTAAGTCTTTAATCCATTCTGAGTGGCGTTGAGAATAGAAGAATGACAGCACTGAGGCAGGAAGACCTGCAGATGGCTTACTGAAATAACCCAGATGAGAGATGATGGTGGCCTCAACCAAGCTGGTAACAGTAACAGAATGGAGAAGCAGTAAAATTCTGAATATATTTTGGAATTTGAGGACCAGATCATAGGGTTTGTTATCAGATTGGCTATGGGGTTGACAGAAAATTGAGTCAAGAATGACAACGTGATTATCAAACTTGAATAACTGGAAGAATGCAGTTCCTCTTAAGTAATTTTGGAAAGGCTGAGGAGGAGCAGTTTTAGGGGAATATCACAGAGCAGTTTTGGATGTGTTAAGTTTGAGGTGTAAATTAAATTAGTAAATGGAGCTGCCAAGGCCCTTGAAAATACGGGTCTATAATTCATAAGGGACTGTAAGTAGAAAGCATAAACTTGGGAGTTATCAGCATAAATGTGTGATATTCCAAGCCATAAAGTGGATGGCACCGTTACCATAATGATGGAACAGAGAATAGGTCCAATGACAGAGTCCAGGAACATTCCAACCTTTGAGTCAGAGATTAAAAAAAAAAAAAAAAAGCAGTAGACTTTGAGAAGGAATGACCAAAAAGGTAGGAAAAAACCTGCATGAGAGTGATGTTTTACTATGTTAAAAGATATGTTAAAAAAAAAGAGAGAAATGATTTTGAGGACAAAATGAATAACGACCGATGAAATAGGATGAAGTCTGAGGGATGACTACTGGATTTAGCAAAGTGACGGTCATTGCTGAAGTTGGTCATAGTTTCATTGCTGTGATAATGGTGGAACCTAATTTAGTGGGTTCTAGAGAAAACAGCCTCCCAATTTAATAGATAAACAATATTTTTTTTTCAGTATAGAACAGGGAACTGTATTCAATATCTTGTAGTAACCTATAATGAAAAAGAATATGAAAATGAATACATGTATGTATATGTATGACTGAAACGTTAGGTTGTACACCAGAAATTGACACATTGTAAACTGACTATACTTCAATTTTTTAAAAAGAGAGAGAAAAGGTGAAGGAAGAAATAGGAGACCACTATGCATAGATTCTTTCAAAGAGCTTTGTCATCAAATTGGAGGTAAGTTATGGGTAAGCTACAAGAAGGAATTGGGTGTAGGCAGTTTTATTTTTTTTTCAATGTGGTTGAAATTGGAGCTTATGACACCCTGATGGAATGATCCAATGGAAAGGAAAAGGCTGAGAATGCAAAAGAAAGAACATGAAGTTGCTGGAGTGGACCCCTGATGTATAAGTGGGAATGTTGTCCTACTTATGATCATTCAGAGCTCACCCACAGTAATGGCAGAGAACATGAGGTGCTATTAGCACAGATGCAGGCAGGAAGTAAGATGGATTAAAGGCAGTTTATGTAAAATCTGTTTTTTTTGTTTTTGTTTTTGCTTCTATATTCTCACTCAAGTAGGAAGCAAAGTCAAGAAGTGGGTGTGAAGAAATTGGAATAGGTTTTGAGGGTATGAGAAGAATAATTATCTAAAACAGTAGGTGAGAAAATAGATTAAATAAATATAGCATTATTCATAAGCAGGCTTCTCAGTTCTCTTAAATTTTGTCATCACAATAGACCAGTCAGCACTATTGTGTATTGTTTTCCAACCGGGTTTAGCTTCAGGGGTCCCAGGGTAGAGTTGGTGGAAAGTTGGATTTAATCAAGCTTTTAGTTTAGCAAGTGGAAAAAAAATCAAGAGAAAGGTTCATTATAATAATTTACTATAAATCAAAGCTGAATAAATAGTAAAGAAAGGACATGAGGGGAGTAAGGGGCAGTGACAAGTTGGGGATAAACGGGTTGAAAGTTCAAGTGAAGTCCAAAGTTATGAGAGATAGGTGTCAGAAAGAGTAAACTGGAGAGATTAAAATGATAGTAGACAGTAGGGTATGTTAAATTGAGAGAGTTTGTTATTGAAAATGTTGAAGTCAAGGATATGATGTTGGGATGGAATAACTGATGTAGGGAGGTGAACAAGATCACTGGATGAAGGAGTTCAAGGATTTGAGACATCATCAAAGTTTTGCCTTCTATGGGGAGCTCAAAATCACCAAGAAGGAGGACAGGTGCGGAACTGAACAGAATATTAATGAGTCAGGAGCTAGAATTTTTAAAGAAAGAGGGGAGTCCCTTGGGGAATATTAGATGACTACAAAGTGCAGGGATAGTGGTCTGGAAGCAGCAAAGGGGAACCAAAAATAATCTACTTCCTTTCTCAGTCCTGAGGCAGAAGGGATGTGGACACAAAAACAAAACAAAACAAAACAAACAAACAAAAGCCAAATAAACCATGAGTTATTTGAAAAACTTCTAGAAGTAGTGTCATGGAAGTACCAAGCTTCAGTTCAGTAGGAGATGGGGACTTTCATGTAAGTAGTTTGGTATAAACTTTAAAAGTTATTTACTGATGATTGACCTTAAAGTCCAGAGTGTTAAAATTTAGGAGATGCATAGGGTTAAGAGATGATGTCAGAAGAGACAGAGGCCGCTGCTGGATGAGGATTTGACCTGGGCTACTGGGGACAGAAAAGGGCATGATGCCATCCATCCTGATGTTGTAAAGTCAGTGATAGCAAGGCTGTGACTGCTGATGGGAGAGAAGAATGTGAATGGAAAGCAGGGTGTCCTAGTGCAGTAAATGGAAGGAGAAGAATTGGGGGCTCTCCATAGACTCCTGCTGACAAAGACTTTGAGTCCTGCAGAGGAGAGATAATGGTGGTTGGCTAACTCTGGTTGATGGTTGTGCGCAGAGGGAATTTATTCCAGGACAGTAGTAGCCTCCCTCTTGTTTTGACTGCCATGAGTCCAGGTGCTTTGACAAACTGAATTCAGCAAAGCTCATTCATTCAGTAAGGCTGAGTGACTGTCTTGAGTGACTTGGATGTGGTCATTGTTATCATCTATAAAATTAAACTGTACCCATCAAATTTGTCCAAACTGTTTGCCTCATCTTAACATTTCTTACCCACCTCTTTGTATATTCAGCAGTAAGAATTTTGCCAACCAGCTAAGTTGAGCAAAAGTCATGGAGACCAACCACTCTCCAAAAAATAATGTTTTGATGGGACTGAGGAGTAGAAATGCAGAAGTGATTTTCAAACACAAGCCACCTGGGGAAGTGCTAAGAGGTGTCATTCTTACTTTCTGTCTCTCTTAATTTAGTATTATTTCTTTAATCTTATTTCTAATCTGCCACAATCTTATCTTCCGTGCTCTAGTCTAATTTCTAGTTTAACATTATATTATTTTTCACTTATTTTCCTCACAATCATTCTGACATATTTCTATTTCTTAAGTGATGTCCTCACTTAAAATAATTCATCTTCAAGCTCTGATTACTTTTATTTACTTTTTATTTTAGCTGTAGTAAAAGTCACTGTTTTTGATGAACAGTGGTATGAGTTTTGACCACTGCATAGAAACACATAGACCCCACAACAATCAATTTACAGAACTGTTCCGTCATTCCGAAAAAATTCCTTCATGCTGCCCTTTGTATTAAACCTCTCCCCAACACTTAACCCCTAGCAACCACTGATCTGTCCATGTCCCTATAGCTTTGACTTTTCCAGAATGGAAATCTAATCAGAATGTCATTGGTCCTTATTCATGACAGAAATTACATTTATCCAATTATTCAAGGCAGACATTTGAGAAACGTCCTTAACAATTCCCTTTTCAGACTCTACATCTAATCAATTATTATGTCTTCCTTATTATTTCTGGAATTCCTTCCTCCCTTTCAGTGAGCAAGGAGAAATAAGAAAGAGGAAGTTACTGGAATTTCACATTTAATAAGTATGGTTTTGAAATTGTTGGTCATTATTCTTAAGGAATTTTCCTTAGAAGGCACTGTTTATTGATCGGTTTGGTAGGCTTATGTTGGTATTAGGAGAAAGAGTTGAAAAGGTTTAGGACAGAAAAATGTCAATGTAGACTGTAGCTTTCATTTGGAAAAAGGTGTGAAAAAAGAAATAATTTGATAAAGTGAAAATTTTTTCCTGGTGTGATTAAAGATCTTAAGAACAGAGAACTGGTAAAATTGAAAATTGAGAGAGATTCTGATGATCTAGTCCCTTAGGATTTAATACCAGCAGATGAATTTTTTTCTGCTTGCTCACCATTCAGCAGATGCTACCTTACTACTGGAATATTCACTATTTCCTTTCCAAACATGCTATTACATGCCTTTCCCTTGATTCATCTTCTGAGCATGAAAGTTGAGGGGAGTCCAGGTAGTTATCTTTAACAATAACCAACATATGTTCTTTATTTTTAACTTTTAAAATGTGGCAAACATACACATTGAGAATAATTAGATCTCATTCTGTGACGAGGATTGCATAGATTTTGCTATAATATTTATATATGACATAGTGGATAAATTCCTCACTGAGAGATTGAAGATACTTTCCAATGTAGCTAAATTTGGTGCTCCAGCCCCCTCTACTTTATCCCCCCTCTACTTTATCCCTCATTTACCTTATCCCCCACATGTTTTATGGAATCTTAGTGTGAATCTTACTATGATGAGTGTCTCTTACACTGAATTTTGAACTTTTTAAAATATATCATTAATGTATAAAGATCTTGATCCCGAAGAAAATGAAAATTTTTCTGGAAAGAGAAATGGATAGACAAAACAAACACACAAATCAAAACAGCCAAAAATAGAAATAACACATAGATATACATAATGTTTCTTATATATGACGGATTACATTCTCAGATTTATCACCACATTTTACTAAATGTGGAACTGTGTTGGCGAGTAAATGAATCGCCAAACCTAGGGGATAAAATCGTTTTATCAGATGGAGGATTCAAAAGGAATGGAGATGATTGGTGTTACAGTGACTAATTAAAAGATCTTTTTTTCAACGATCAGGTGAAATGAGTTAGGGATAAGGACAATTAATTAGATCTTGAAGGTGTGAGACTTCTAGAAAGCCCACAAATCCTAAAATACTCAGTTGGTGACAAGTGTGAAGACTGCCTCTTTGCTTTAAGTATTTTCCACTTGAATGCTCCAATCTATCTCAAACTTGACCATAGTCAACTCTGACAATTAGGCTACCTGTCTCAACCTGCTCATACCTGACCCTTATCAGATTCTGTGTCATTTACCTGCATCACATCTTAGTTTGGCACCTTTGAAGTATTGTCTATTCCTGCCATGGGCCTCCACTGTACCACATACAGGTTTCCATTCTCTAGTATGAAATTAACTCATGTATTTACTTGGTAAAACATATTATTGTCTACACATCCTTCTTCTTTTTCACTGGATGTGAATTCCAGAACTGGTTGAACTAAGTTTCAGAATGAGATTCACTCTGAATATAGCAGAAATAAACAGCAGACCAAACTTTCGCTGTGTAGCACAGAATCATTTTCTTATCAACCATCCTACTCTCTCAAATACAGCAGACCAGAGAAAACATATTCCTGGAAGATGAAGGACTTAATGGTACTTTCAGTGGTTCAGATCCTGGTTCTTCCATCTGCTCATTTTTGAACATACCAGTTATTAACTTTTTTTAGTTCCAATTTTATTCTTTTTTTTTAGGTGATAGAATTGATGTGGGTTGGTTGATGTCAAAATATAAATAGCAACCGATTCCTTTCTCTAAAAAAAAGCATGCAGAAGTCAAATGTATAAAATAAACCAGATCTTCTTTGGGTAAAACAGAGGGGAGGGGGTGGAAACTTTGAAACCCTCATGGGAGCCTCTGAAAGATTCCACGTGAACACCACTCTTCTCCATGATACGCAGCCTTACTCACACTGCTGACACTTGTGAGTCCAAGTTGTATTGAAACCATGTTAGAATTTAATTCAGTATGTCTTGAAATCTGAGTGTTACAGAGGGATAGGAATGGAAGAAAAGAAAGATCATTAAAGGAAATTTTTACATTTATGGTTTTCTTGCACCTTGGTGTGAGATTGGTTCACCATGTATTCACGGATCAAAAACACAGCTTATTAAAGCACCAGCCATTTGAGTTTTTGAGCCTCTAGGTAAAACCCTAACCCTAACCCTCAAACAGCTGCTGGAAACTTGAATACCTGGCCTAGAAGAGAAGGGAAGAGATAATCAGAGAGAAGAGTGAGAGATTGGAGAGTGGGATAAAATTTGTGTACTGACTACCTGCCCCACCAACTCTGCCGTCCTCACCACAGGCACTGGTGAGCAGTTTTTCCTTTAATTTACGTATTTATTTTCCTAGCAAGTGTGAAGCCTGCTTGTTTCAGTTCTGCTCATCAAATGCTCACTGAGGGCCTACTCCGGGGCAGTCACTCTGCCAGGTAGCAGAGATTCAAAGATAAATACCATGTACTCTTAATCCTTTGAACAGGTTAATTCAAATGCAGTTTAGAGAAATTGCACTTGATGGAGCAGAGAGGGACTAAAAATTAGTCTGCCTTTTCCCCCTGCTAGAAACATTGGTTTAGAAAAAGCAAGATGAAAAAAACTCTGAGAAAAAGATGATATGTAAATATGTTTGTATTCCAGTGGTGCAATGGAGTTATCCTGTTCTCTAATCTTCGAGATCTTAATTTCAGTATTTGTTTTATAGAGGATTGAGTTTCCTTTCCCACATCTATTATATTAGGAAAGAAATGAGAGATGAATGGGCCAGATAGGAAGTAAAGAGGAGATAGCAAGCGTGTATATTAAAGGTTAATGGGAAAGAAGATAGTAGATTAAGTTAGAATTGAGAGGAAGTGTTAGTGGAGTACTGAGAAGGAAATTGAAGGGACTAAGATACATTAAGGAAAAAAGAAAAGAGACACAGGGAACAACCAGGAAACAAACAAACAAAAAAGTAAGAACATATTTAAAGAATTATTCCAAATGATAATCATCAATTTTTGCTTGTAGCCAATTTCAAAAGCTACTGAAATTTTAGATTTAAACTTTTGAATTCAGATACAAAACCACTGCTATGATAGAGGAGACATACTTTTGAGGAGGGCTGAAAAGCAAGATGGTGTTATTTTATTATAGAATGTAGCGTGCATGTACCTGGTGATATAGTACTTAAACGTATTACTTAAATTACTATTTATTATAGGTAATAAAATAAATAAATAAAGCCAAATATATATTATTTAAATTACTATGTATTAGATAATAAATATAAATAGCTATGAAATATTCACAGAATATATATTTAAAATATTACTCAACTGAAGTCTACAAAGAAAACTGTGTCCTTGCTGATACAGTGTGTAAACAATGTGCTGTTGATCTCCAGAAACAAAATGATTTAGTAATATAAATGCTTACTTCTGGTTCCAGTTCTTGTAATAGATGTAGTCAAAGACTAGGAGCCCCTATACTCCTAAAACACAAAATTGAGAACAAACTAAAATTAAAAAAAAAAAAAAAAGAAAGCATAAAATAGATCTTCCTCTCTGGGAAAGGTGTACAAGAGGACTGTCTCAGTTTCACCCAGCAATCCAAGTGGTGGGAATGTAACTTACTTAACTGTATTAACACCTATGAGGCATGAGGTAATGGTGCTATCGATGGATGAATATAAAAGACGACTGGAAAGTAGGTCTGTATCAGGGCATCTCCAGGCATCACTCAGGGAACAAGGGGCCCCAGGGAAAGGAGCCAGTGCCCTGGGGACAGCCAGCATTCTGTAGCGCAGTTTGTAGTATTCCATTAGGCTGAGCAATGTGATCCACTGACACGCAGCTCCTCTGCCTGGACTGCAAGTTCATTGTATACAGAGCCTAGTTCAAACTCTGAGAGCAGCTTTTAAAAGCTTTAATCTTGAGGTAGTTATTTAACTTTTCTTTGCCTCAGTGTCCATATCTGTAAAATAGGGGTAGTAATAGTAATGACTTCATGGGGTTGTCATGAAGATTATGCAAATTAATAAATGTAAAGTGTTTAGTGCCTGACATGTAGTAAGTATCAAATAAGAATTAGCTAGAGTATAAACTCCATAAAAGCATGGGTTTTTCCTCATCTAATTTATTGCTTTATCTCCAGCACCTACTATGTAATGGGTAGCCAGTAATATTTGTTGAAGGAATGCACAAATTTGATATCTTATGTTGCCTTTTAAGGGTGAGATCATGAAACACAGAAAGTAATATTTTGGCCTACTTAGCCTTTATATACTTTATTAGAAATTAATAGAGACTGGCTTATGGTCATCTATATATTGCTGAAAGCGAAAACTGAGCCTTGATTCTTCATGTGTTCAGCTTCGGGTGACCTCTGAGCCAGGGCGAAAGCAGATATCTAGGAGAGAGCTGTCACCAACTTTGCTTCTTAGGGTAACGGTGCTTGGCAAAGTATTATCTTGTCACTGAGTGTAATACTTGCTTTATAGTTCTCAGTTACATGTAAAATGGTTCTGCTAATGAGTGTCATCTAAAAAATTCTACTCAATGTAGGGTTAAAATCCTGTGCCTGCTATAACATGGTATTCAATATGCATTTGTTGAGTGAATGAATGATCATGGCTTTATAGCAATCTGAATCCCTCTTGGTAGAGTTATTCTAGGACCTCTGTCTGCAGCTACAATAAAACATTTTCTTAATTAGAGTTACATACAAATGACTTGACTAGCAATATATTTTGAAATTTCAGTATTGTATTCAAAGTCTGTATTATAATAAGACTAATGTTTATTAATTAATAAATGAATGAATTCATCTGGTCATGAAGCATTGAGCAAAGGCCTAATGTGTATAAGGCACCATGTCAAAAATGATATATATCATCTGCTCTAATCTTCATAAAAACCTCATAAAATTTTTCTATTATTTTCTCTACTTTTTACAGATAACGAATTTCTCAAATAAAATATGCCCCAAATCAGCACAGCTAGCAAATGGCAGAGCTTCAATGTCAAGCCAAGATCCGCCTGCCTCCAGAACCACTGCCATTCAGTAAGTTCTAATTATTCATATGTGCATGTGTTGTTTTTGTAGGATTTTGTCTAATATACATTTTCTACATGACTCATACTATTTCTTTAAACTGGGATATCTTTTTCTTTAGAACATAAAATTAAGAATGAACTTTTTTTGTTGTTTTAGTCTACTATTTTCTATTCAGTTTATTGATATGTTGTAAATTGTTCATGTATTTTCTTAGATGTTTATACAGAACATTCTTTGTTTAGCAGAGTCCCTTTCAAAAACTTAAGATTTCAGTTTTTGTTCGCTTGCATACTATTTCTTAAATATTTACTAACAATTTGCATTTCCTTAGCTAGATATTAAAGGAATGAAAAAACATTCTTTTCTTTAAGGAGGTCAGATTTTTCCCTTATTAAATACAAAGATTTTTATCAAAAATGATAAATTATTCTGAAGTTATATTGCTATTGGGGAGCACCAGTCTATTCTTGGTTTTAGTCTGAATGAAAAAAGACCCAAATAGTATGTGATCATTGAGTCTTGGCATTTGAGAGTGGTGGCAATGAAACCTTGAAATAGGTTTAAAATGTCACCTGTGTTTTTTGCTTTGTTTAAAACAAACTTCCTTTAAATCAAGGCTGAAGCTTTGGAATAGGGTTAAAATTCAAGCATCTTTTTCTGTTTCATAACATTACCTTATTTTTTTGTTCTGCTTCTAGAATTTCACATTTTTTGTGTGCATTGAGCAAAAAGAACATTTATAATTATAACTTTTGTTCTGTTCATGAACTCATGAAGTTCATGAGTGCTTATTTTCAGTTTCCTCCCAGTAAATGATCTTCAGAGAAGTATATGATGACTTTAGGTTTACCCTCATAGGTACTGAGAAGATGTCTGTGTCTGTCCTTGCTGAATATACATCCCTGTGTCTGACTGGAGGGTGAGTAGAACTCTGCACATTTTCTACCCAGGGAAGAAGCTGAACAATTATGACGTTTTGATTAATAGTACTGATGCTTTAATGGCCCATTTTATATCCTGAACACGGTGGTGGAATATGTTCCCTTCTGTGAAGACTGTGGTTCTTCTGATTCACTTAGCATAGACAGCAAAAAGCATGAAAGATCTCTTGTCTCACAGGAAGAAATGGGTGGCTGTATAATGCCAGTTGCATATATTACTGAACTGTTACAGAGGAGAGGAAATTACCCAGTCAGAATAGATGTCTCTGTAGCCTTGTATCCGCATTCTAATAGCCACAGAGTTTATCTTAGTCTGAATGGAGCTCTATGTTATTAATTGTTTTAATGATTTCATTGATTTCTGGTAATCTAGGTAATGTGCCTTACTAAATTCGGTAGTTTATTTTGCTTTTCAATTAACCTTTTACTTTTGTTATATCATTTTTTATTAAAAACAAAGGTTTTATCTACATTTTAATGATATACCTACCTTAGTATATTATGAATTATATTTGGCTCTCTTTAATGCAATTTTCCTGAATACTTCAGGGTAATGGCAAACCATAATCATTCAGTATTTTATTACAGGTTATCACTGACACAAGACACTTTTGAAGTCATTTGAATAAATGCTGGAATTCTCTATGTATTACCAAAATAATTTTTAAAGACTTTTTTTTGTATTTTTGAAGAATACAATCAAGGCAGAAATGTGAAGCTTTAACCTGGTCTTTTATTTCTCAGATTTATGAATAATGGTATTATTTCAACTTAGCTGTAAGTTATTTTAATTTAATTCAATTAGCAGATACAAAAATAGGTAAACAGTCTCTGTAAGTTTAAAGCAGTGTTTGAAATAGTGCATTCCAAAGGAAAGAACACAGTTAATATGTGTACCTTTCCTGGGTTTATAAAATATTTCACAGGCTTAGATAAATCATTTTATTTTCAAATGCAATCTGTCTAATTAAAGTCTTTATTTGGCAGATGTATGTAGAGTCATCTGTGTTCGTAAAAACATTGGTGAAATTGTCCCACACCATGCTCAGGTAGGTTCTCTACTCTTCATTCCTGGAGAGTCACATTCATGCATAACTTTTTTGCCAATTAAAAACTGTTAATGGCACAACATTGTAATTGATTAGCCTCTGTATGTTTACAGCTCACTTTAATTGCTGAAAAACGCCATTTGTCAGTTTCATGTTCTATTGACAATGCTATTGATTTATCTGAATTTGGCTTTGTCTTGTCTCCCGTACATAAAACTCACATATGCAGTTCAGATGGGAAATGACTGTATTGATTTCCTTAACTTGAGCCCAAATGCTAAAGATTTTTGGATAAGCTTTCTCATTACTTAAGCCAAAATCAATAAGAAGGAGCATCTTTTAATGAAAGAGCAGTTTGAGCAACGCACTTCAGACATAGGGTCCTGTTCATTCTTTGCTTTACAAATCGATCTCCTAGGTTCCTTAAGTGAGGTCCAATTGGTTGACATTGTGGTTTGTCTTTGTGTGTAAACTTGCAGCTTCAGAAAAGAGAAGATGAGCTACCGAGACAGTGGAATGAAACTCTCTTCCTGAAAAAGAAGATAGTCCACTAGCAGGTAGAAAATCTAGTGTTGAAATGCAATACAACCTGCAAATATATTAAAGAATTTTTTCATCTTTTAACTCCACGCTTACATATATATATATATATACACACACACATATATATATATATTATCATTGCGCAATATTTTAAAGAGTCCTTCGCTGGCTCATCTTTTTAGTATCTATATTTGCATTATCATATACATTTACACCCATCTGATTTTTCACATTGCATTTTAATATTTACTTTTATTTCAGAAAACGTCTGCTTGTCACTGCGGTTTATGTTTATGTAGTGCAAAATAATCCACTGAAACATCAGGCCATTTGAAAAATAACTTTTTGTTTAGTGATTTTTTTTATTGTCATTTCTTTTCATCATTGACTTTCCCATTTTCTGCAGGAAGGCAAGCACTGGAGGTGAGCTACAGAAGTAAAGTGCCCATCCAGAGGAACACTGAGAAAAACCTGCACCTGTAAAACAAGTTATACGGACAGGCCAAACGTCAGGTACTGTACTATGACATCATTAACTTCCGCGAACTACATAAATTAAGCTGATTATGCCTTCACTTAATTAACTGAGAATGACCTATTGATGTCTAGGCCGAGTTAGCTAGAGACCGCTTGCTGCACTGTATTTAATTTATTGGTTTTCAATTAGTTCTTCTCTAGCCTGTGATTGTTCAGAAAAAAAAAAGTCCATTTACATCTACATCCCATAGTATGTTTTTATGCACAGTGAGTTTATATTTAAAGTTTTATCCTGAGTAGTATTTTTCTTTGCCAACAGCTCTTAGGTTGATTTGAGTAATTTTTTTTTTTCCTCGTTGTTACACATAAGTTGGTTTCTGGGATGAAATACATAAGCAGATTAATTCAATTTGGTAGTGTCGTGATATTAAATTATCTTCATAAATGATCTCCTACAGTCACTTCAAGAACTATCGGGTTTTAATTACATTTTGGAAATTAATTTTTACCAAATATAGGGTTAAACTATATTTTCTGTGGAGCAATGTCAGTGAAGAAAGTTCTTAGGTAAACATTCAAATTTTTTATAATTTTTCTAGAAACTTAATTTGAGAGATTTTATTAAAGTGGAAAGATTATAGCATGAATGGCCACTCTCAATTTCTTGTGGTAAGTAGGACTAATGTATATGAAAATACCTTCAGACAAAAATTTATCCTTAAAATATTGGTCTTTTATATACTAATTTTCTGAGGGCTGTTAAACCGCATTATAGTACGCTCTACTATGCACCTTTTATAATCCACTAATCAAAAATATTTATTGGATCATTTTTATGTTTTCAGTATCTATACATGAAAACATCTTACTAGAGGTTAGTAGTCCAATTTTAGGTATTATAATTATTTTAATTATTTACTATTGATAGTT
This sequence comes from Camelus ferus, assembly GCF_009834535.1. Taxonomy (NCBI): domain Eukaryota; kingdom Metazoa; phylum Chordata; class Mammalia; order Artiodactyla; family Camelidae; genus Camelus; species Camelus ferus. The sequence continues at coordinate 9,311,827 of NC_045724.1, read as the reverse complement.
ATTGTAAGACGGTCAGTCAAAATATGGAAGTAAACTAAGTACAAAGAAAGTATGAAACCTTCGCTTTGGTAATTAGCTTTATCTCTCCCAAATTCAAGTCTTTATCTGAGAATAGAGTTAATAATGAAACTTGGGACGCAGGACTCCTTTGAGGTCCTTGTTTATTCTTCTATACATGTGGTTGAAGTATTTCTCATTCTGGAAGTTCAGAAGAGAGAGATTTCTGTGGATTGGAGTAGTCAGGGATTGATTAAAAGTGTAATTGCTCTTACAAGACATACATGAGTAACATTACAGTTGATAATCCACGTTAAAATTTATGTGTAATTTAATTAGCAAGGTATGAGCTTGTGGGCATATGAGGCTTTAACAGTATCATTATTTGTGAATAACAGAAAGCTCATAAAGAGTTGTAGTAATGTGTGCATCACAAGTGTGAATCTCATACCTGTGCATATACCCCAGTGTTGGGAGAGTAATTTAGCAGCTGTATTCAAAGAGGCACTGCTGTTTTCCACATATTTATATATGTGTAATGACTTTCACTGAAGATTTGACCAGCTTACTTAAACTCATAGCTATATTTTCCTGAATTTTAGGAGAGAAACTGATTGCTATTGCAGAATTTGGGAATTAGGGAATCACAAATCACTGCAATCTCATTTGGATATATCAAATGACTACAGTCCCTTGAATGTCTAATGTAGATTTATGTGAGAAAGTAGTAGGAGATAAAGCTTATGTTTTGGGAAGAGTAGCTCGGAAACTCACTTTTAGTTTTGTAATATGAGATTTGTATTGGACACCAAATTGGAGAGGTTTTATATGGACCTGTGTGCGTGTGTGTGTGTGTGTTTGTGTATGACTGAAGTGTTCAGGGGAAAGTTTTGAACCAGAAGTGTAAATGAGGAAATTGTTAGCATAGAAATTGTATTAAAGCCAAGAGGAAGTGTTCAGGGGAAAGTTTTGAACCAGAAGTGTAAATGAGGAAATTGTTAGCATAGAAATTGTATTAAAGCCAAGAGGAAAAAATAAGTAAATGCTAAGAGAACAGAGAAGAAAATCAGAGAAGCCTCATTGGTGTTCCAACATTAAGAGGTCAAGGATATGAGAAACCAAGAAAGATACTGAACACCCAGCAATGTCATAAAAAATCTAAAAGAGTTGGGAGCTTTAGAAGCAAGTGAAGAAGGAGTTTCAAGGAGAGAGAAGTGATCACCTGCATTAAATTCTGCTTATGGTCAGTAAGATGAGAACTAAAAATTGACTGTTGAACTTAGCTCTGGTCATTGGCTATCTTGCCAAAAGCAGTTTCAGTGTCTTGGTAGGTGTGCACAGTTATCCTGATTGTAACGATCAGCGTAGCAGAGAAAATCATAATGCAGGAAGTAGAGAGGATAATCATTGGGACACTATCTTGCGAATGCGAGAGCTGATAGAATCTACTGGAAAAAATGGAAAGTTTGAAATTTGGATTTAGGAGAATGGACAAGTCTTCCGTAGCAGTATGAAAGAAGGTCGCGTGTACAGGCATAGACGAAAATAGATGAGTATGCTGGATTTGAGCTATTTTTCCAGCGAAGGAAGAATTCTGGTCATCAGTTCAGTGTAAGGATGGGGAAGGAAGTATTGTAGGATTGAGGAGTGAAAATAAGGAATGAGATCTTTTTCTTGGACAGTAAAGGGAGAAATTGGCCATAAAAAATTAAGTCAGACTACTTAGAATACTCAGGTCTATTCTAATTGAAAATTTACCTGACCCAAATTTTCTCAGATCAGCACGTGTATCATTTCTACCAACTAACGTTCTGTACTGAAACTGTGTGCCCAGTTTCTGTCTGTTCAGTTGGTTACAAGCTGCCCGAATGCAAGATGTATATTTGATTCATTTTTATAGTCACAACATCCAAATGCAGTCCTTTGAATGATATGCGAAATTAAGAAATGTTTGACAGATGAATGAATAATTTATGTGATACATTGTATGTTGTGCTAAAGACATATAAACAGTCAAAAATATGTTATTTATATTTGGGAAGTTTGCCGCTAAATGTTATTTCATATTTAAATTAAACATTCACTCCTTGATCTTGGTTCCAGTCATTGTTTTAACTCTAGGTGCATTGCTGAGTTAATCATTCTCCTTAGTTCATGGCACATTATCACCATTGGCCTCCCTTAGTTTTGTAACTTTTACTTAATTTTTAAATAGAAAATTATTTTCATTTCCATAAACAGTGAGTGAGAATATGGCTTGCCAGCAAAGGCTGTGGTAAGTCTTTAGGCTTTTGACAACCTTGTAGACAAAAATGGTTATCTCTCTATACTCATTACAGTTTTAATTTTAATTTCTATAAGCTAGATGAAATTGAACATCTATCTATATGTTTAAAGGCCATTTACATTTTTTTCTGTGAATCACCAGTTCATAACTGATCATGCCAATACTATGGTCACTTGATTTCTCGACATCCTTTTCTCCACTGAGGACGTCTTGCATCTTAAATTTCCAAGAAATGCAAACCTTTGCATAATCTCAGATTTATTCATGACTTTCTATTCTTCTAGTAAGATTTATTTTTGATATTCTCATTGCTTGCAATGACTTGCATTAGTTTATTCTATATAAGAAACCCTGTAACCTCATTATTTACACATTTACTAAAGCAGCTGAATATTTATGTTTTCTCTTCCATCTAATATTACTTTTGTGGACAGATTTTTCTGAAGGTTCTAAGGTTCTTGATGTTTTTTTCCTTACGTTAAAGGTTTAATTTGACACGTCTCTGTGGGTTAGCGTCCCTTTACTATGATGTATGGGCAACCTGCCACCGGGAACAACCAACCAGCCTCGCAAACAGAATAATTGGTACCATTCTTTTCACATACACAAAAGTAAGTTAAAACAGAATGGTGCTTTTATCATCAATTGATTCTTAGAAGTCCTTTCTTGATATTTCAGCCCCAAGGCTTATATCAAAGTTGTTTCCTTCAATGTGGAAACTTCAAGCTTCCAATTCAGCAGTCCACAGACCCAGAGCATCAAAGCAGACCTGCCCTGTGATCCACGGCTAAGCACTTACTTTCTTGAAGTGATGCTCAGTGCTCTGATGCAGCACCAAGATCTGAGGGTGCTGTTATGAGACGATAAATTAGGGAACCAGACGATTACACCCTTTGGCCTCCACTGAGATCTTCGTGAGCGGGAGCACTTGTCTCCAATTCCTCTCTGACCTGTCACTGCTTCTGTACGGCGGCCACGGCTCAGGTTTCTCACTTGACCTACACACAGTTCCTGAGAGGTTGATGTGTGCGAGGAGCCTGACTGCTTCCTACTATGGTTGTTGAGAATCCCTGTAAACCAGAGGGTCTCTTCAACTGTGCATTATCTTCTCTTAGCTGCTGTTTTATTTCCTGCTGGAACTCACATTCTTTTCGATTACACTGACCTCTAAAATGGCAACTTCCTTATTTAAAAGTTCTGCGGTAATTTCCCCTTTCCTTACTTAGAGAAGTCATGATTTTAAAAGCATCTTCATCATGATCATCCTCAGCATTCTTTTACTCTAATTGGAATTTAAACAAGAGGAAAAGCCAAATGGTGTATAATTTATTAATATCGCCTGCATATCAAGTTTCCATCATTTTTTTCCAGTGTTTTCCTCATGCCCTATGTGTTCTATGTGTGCTCATTTACCACCATGTGATGCAGAATAGAAGCTCAATTAGTCTCTCCACTGTTCTGCCTGACAAAAGATGTAAAACTTGCACACAGGGAGGTGGAAGTGTTAGATCTTTGTTGCTGTAAACTCATTAGTTAATACTGGGGTGGGGGGGAGGTAGAGGGGAGACCATCCCAGAGACAATTTTCTAGTTGGTCTAGTTGTGTCAGTTACCCTGATGACTGTCGTAAATCCATTTCTTCCTCTTTCTCCCCCTACGTGGTTCAGGTCTTCAGCATCTCTCTCTGGTGCCTCAGCAACACTCTCTGTCTCTGCTGTTATTCTCATCCTCTTTTACCCATCCTTCTGCGGCTAGACTGGCCTTAAAACATCCACACATATGCACACACAGGAATCGAGCCATATTATTATGCTCGATAATATTACACCTTTATTACCTTTCTTATGATTGTCAGCTCTATGAGTGTAAATTTTATTTTATCTAATCTCTAATGTTTCATATTATATTATCACACATTCTATTTTTTCTCTTAAAATAATCACAAGACTTTAGTTAAAAAAAGAAAAAAAAGAAAGAGAATAAAATAAAATAAAATAAAACAAAACAAAATAAAATAATCACAAGACTTTTTTCCTGTTAATCTACAGATTCTACTTCTTTTTTTTTTAGAATTCTGGTCCTATATTTATAAAAGATTCTGATATAATGTTATATATTTCAAAATTAAAATGAATACTTTGCTTATTATTATAAATGTTATGCTATGTTAAATGTTATAAACATTCAATAATCATTTGCTAATTCTAAATATTAGTTTTCAAGGAATTTTAAATACATCTAAGGAATTTTTAAAATTTAATTGCAGAGCTAAAAACTCACTAGTTTAAAAAGTTAACTCTATTTAATATCAGTTTTATTTCAATTACTGAAATCTTTGTTTTTTGAAAGTATTTATTTAGTTATTTTTAAGTGGGTGGGTTACTTTCCCATTATATATGAAAGGTTTAACCTTCTCAAATGTTTTGTGTTTCAACTCAGCAATTCTTGAGCTGCTTAACTTTTAACTCAACAAGTATATAATACAGAAGACAAATGCATAAATCAGCAGCAATTTTAAAAAATAAAGATTGGTACTGTCTCTGTGATGATCAAATGAATGGAAGCCATTGATGGCAATGACAGTGTTGTGTTTTTGAACTGGCTCATCTCTAGCTCCTTTGTTTGCCTCTTGCTTTTAAAATTACTCCTGAAACAAGTACAGTGGCAAGCTAATTTTCTACATTCATTTGCATAATTGCCATCATAACTTCTTTGACACCTTCCATCAATTTACAATGAAAAGCTCAGAATGTTTCTACACAATTATTGTTTTTTACATTGTTTCTAAATAACTATTGTAAGGGTTGATGATTTCAGGTCTTATCCTTATAAATATTAACCTAGAACAGAGCAAACAGGTGTCTTCTAATAATATGAACACTTAGAATAAAGAGGGAAGTAATTTGAACACTTAGTATAAAGAGGGAAATTTATTTTAGAAATTCATGATGCCATGTTTTAAGTAGATACTGGAATATAAATAAGATTAGAGAACATACATACTAAATAAAAGTAGATACCTTTAGCTATGCTTTTATGAAAGATTTGAAATACTTTGGAATTAAAATAAAAAAGAATGAAAGATTCAAAACACACATGTCTTGACCAAATGCTGGTACACTGACTTCACCATATCTTCACAAAAACCTTATGCTTTGGGCACAGTTAGGCAGCTGGTTTAATCAAAGTTTGGATAGATAGTATATTTTTTAAGTTCACTGTTAGAATTTCTATAAGTTCATTGATTTTAGTTAAAAGGTTGTGTAGGGAGATGACTAATGGTATAGATTCAGACAAAACTCTGATGAAAAAAAATTACCAGACACAACATTGGAAAAAGAAATTTCTGTTAGATTTTTAAATACAAATATTATAGAGAAATCAAATAAATTTCATATAATATATGGTATATATTCAATAAAAGATTAACCTTTTAAACTATTTATTTAATACATATTTAAATAAATTCATTTAGATTCTTCCAACATTTAACAGATATATGTAAAAACAAATGTAAATATATTGTTTCAGTATTTGTTATGCAAGACAAACAGCAAAATTCAATTTCTCAAATGCATTTTGAATAAAATTATTTGGTTTATGATATTTTCTATTTCCTTATAATATTTAACCTGCTTAATTTATGGAAAAGTATACGCCTCTCTATTGAAAAATCCAATTAGAATACTAATGTCTATCATGTGCCTATTATCTGATTAATATATATTTTATCTAATTCTCACAAAACACTGTGAGGTTATTATTAGATCCATTTAAATATGTGAAGACTTAGAGTCAGAGACATTAGCTAACTCCCTAACTCTCTGAAAATGATTCCTAGAACACGACAAGTCCATGAGATAAGCCAGATTGTTTCTCTCCACACCCTTGCGGTTTCCATTCCACCACACCCCCTCTCACTTCTCAGCAGTCAGCATTACTTAGGAAATATATATTCACACCTCAATGGAATAGTGACAAGACAGAAATACATAGTTGAAATTGAGGTGCAGTAGCACAATTAGGCAAGCAAATCTGGAGAAAGAGTGTGCATTTCAAAATAGATAATCAAAGCAAGAATAACACTTACTCATTACCTTCCCACAACTTATATAAAGAAATCAAATCTCCCAGTGCCATGTTTTGGATTGGGGCAGTTTCATCTAGTTTATAGCATATAGTATATAATATACATACTGGCTTTTTCCCAAACTAATATTCATGGGTTCAGCTATCAACAGACATTAATGATGTAGCTTTTCTCAGTATTACCCCAATGATCCACAAAATTTTGCTTCCTACTCCCCAAAGTTTAGACTCTTTTAATCAAATGGTTTTAGTTTCCAAAATTGGAATACTTCCACTAAGCAACAGACAATGGGTTACTTTAAACTGAAAGCTGAGATTGTCACTTGGCTTTTTGGGCTCTGGGTCTGGGTGCCAATAACTTACCAGGCAAAGTAGTGAGTTTGTACTGGTTTGGTGACTGATTGTGAACTTCAGGAGGGACTTGGGTTACTGCTACCTAATGTGAATGGAAAGAGGGTTACGTCTGGAACTCAGAGGATTCCCTGAGATGCCTCTTAGTTTTCCCACAGCCTGTGAATCAAGTCAACAGAGAACTACAGCCCAGTGCCGGTAGGACTGAACTCATTCAGCAACTCAGTTCAGAGAGGGTTGTGGGCCTATAAATGTGATAAGCACGGCTGAGTAAGAAAGTTGCTCATGAAATAGAAATGATAAAAATTAATAAGAATTAATAAGAAATAATAATGATATCAATACACAGCACTCACTCCATGCTTTCTGTGAGTCAAGCCCTATTTCAGTAGTTTTATAGACATTACCTCATTTAATCCTCACACCTTTGTTAATCAGATACCATCATTATCCTCTTTGTACAAAGGAGGAAACTGAAACACCAAGAAACGAAGAGGATAAATAATATGCCCAAGAACTCATGCAGCACAACTGACCCTTGAACACCCCGGGGGTTAAGGATGCTGATTCCCAGTCAGTTGAAAAATCCATGCGTAACTTTTGAGTCCCCAAAAACTTAACTGCTAATGACCTACTGTTGACCAGAAGCCTTACTGAGAGTCGATGAACACATATTGTGTAGTTATGTTTTATATACTGTATTCTTACAATAAAGTAAACTAGAGAAAAGGAAATGTTATTAAGAAAATCATAAGAAAGAGAAAATACACTTACAGTACTGGACTACACTTTTAGTACCAGAAGTTTACATTATCTGTTTATAAGTTGAATCATCTGTCAGTACAATGTAAGTATCGTATACTGTCTTATATGATACAAAACCCTGCAGATGTTATACGTATTACTAACACTAGACATAAGACACGAAAAGATAATGTGCCAAAGAAATTCACATTTACTTACTTGGGTATAACAAGTCGTGTATTGATAACAAAGGAGCAGCAATAATTGCGTCAAAGTAGCCTAGCCTAGAGTAACAGACAAATCATTATAAAAATTTTATGGCATATTCATAATACCATGTTGGAAACACTGTTACATTTTTTAAAAAGCACTTGTCTGTGATGATAGGCTGATATGCAGTTTCTTCAATTATGAGACACACATACTGTACCGTAATGGAGTTCTTTGAAAGCAAAGTTAGTAAGAAAAGTAACACATTTACTCACTTATGCCTATGCAAGGACAGTATTGCTACACGTTATGCACTTATATGTTTTCCTTAATTTTTTTTTTATATTTCTGGGCTACACGGTTTGTCTGTGAATTTTTTCAAATTATTACAAATCTCCAAATTTTTTCAATGTATTTGTTGACTATAATCCACATATAAGTGGACCCACAGAAACCTGTGTTCTTCAAAGGTCAACTGTATATGGTAGAGCTCTTGTTCTATCTATTTATTATCTATCTATCTATCTACCTATCTATCCATCCATCCATCCATCCATCTCTCTACCTATGAACTATCCATCTATCATCAATTTTAATTAGCATTATACAATTCGAATATGAGTCAAACACGCAGCAAGGGTTTGGAACTCCTCAGGATGAGCAGCAACATATATAAAGTTAGGGTCAATAGTTTAGTATTTTACACTCTATAGGAAACTTGTATTAAATTCCCATGGCTGGTATGAGTGTATTTGCAAGACTTTTGATCTCCAGAAGGAAACGGAGCCTCTGTTTACATTTTAACTCTGTGGGACTTCCAAATACTTCAGAGAGATTTCAGGCCCCAGATTGAGACTAATGACCATTCTCTACATCTTAGTTAAAACTGTCTTCCATTTTCTGTAACCTTCTTGTGGAGTCTAGTTTGATTAATAGTCATAGTTACTATTTAATAAAAGAAATTAGAAATAACTTCAGTAAGTTAGCTTACGGTGCAATTTTTTGCCTTTCTTTTATTTAATCTTGCTTTCAGATATAGTAATATGAAAATGGGGCAGAAGATATATAGTAAATGAAAAGGAGAGAACCATGAAAAGGAGAGAACCAATTTCTATGAGAAGAGACCAACACATAATTTGTGTAGCAGTAAGAAGATAAAGTAATTTTAAAGATTAATCAGAGGAATTTTCATTTAAACAAATTTCTTAACACCAATTGTGAACATAACAATTGTATCTTACAAGTGTCTATTGCATTACAGTTTTTATTATGCATCTATATGATAATTTTTTTTTTAATTTTGATTTTTAAGCCCTCAGCTGTGAGACAAAGGGACTACAGGGGTTTTTGCATGTTCCAACTGAGGAAATCTGGGCTTGGGGTAGTTAAAAGATTTGCTCAAGGTCACAGAGCTGGGTCTAAGAGCCAGAGCTTCGAAGTACCAAGTGTTTTTATTTTCTCCTGCAGCATTATTCACTGCTTCTCAATGGAAATTATGATACAGAAAAGGTGTACCGAAGGGAATACTGTCAAACTTAGTAGAAGCTAATTGAAGTGCAAAGCATTCTTTTCTTTTTGTATCTGTTATTTATTTATTTATTTGTATTTTTTATTGAAGTATAGTCAGTTACAATGTGTCAATTTCTGGTATACAAAGTATTTTTAATGTAAGACTCGATAGCAATTTGTTTTCAGCAGCAAGTTACAGGTAATTTTGTAGTTATGTAAGTGGCTTTTTATTTCTGCAATTGTTCTGTACTGACTGCTATTTTCTTGTTTTTTGCATTCTTTGTCATTTTAATATCTTCAGTGATTTTGAAATATTTGGTGCCGGGTCATTCCGCTGCAAATATGACCTGTCATTCCAACAAATGGACTGATTGAATCTGTCATACTGGTGGGATTTATAGTAAATTCACCATAGCACAAGTAAAACCATTAGAAATTGCATTGGTTTAAATGACTGAATATAAGAGCCTCCTGATTCTATCAGCAAGATGGCTTATATTTTCCCTCCGAATGACCATGGAGAATCTTAAAATTACATCAGTTTTAATGTGCATATCTTGCTGGGTTGATTTCTATTTCAGTACATGGCTTTGGCCTCTAAAAATCTGTATATTGAAATAATTTATAGGAAGGATTAATGAGATCTTGTACTGCAAAATGTTTTGTTTTGAAAACAGTGGACATATATACACAGTATTTCTTTAAAATTTTAATTATGATATAGATATACACATAGATATATTAATTTAAGTAAAGTTCTCTTTGTTATACACATTAGAATTTTAAAAATCATTTATTTTAGCTTTCAGACTGCCCCACATTTGAAATTGAAAAAATTATTGTTATGAATCAAAAGAAACCACATCCTTGAGTAAGTTATCAGGTATTGATAATTTAGAAAGTAATTCAGTGATTTTTGTTCTTGTTGTTGTTCATACCACACTTGCTATTCCAAATAAAATACTTTGAGTTATTTTCACCTCTAAAGTAAAAAAAAAAAGCAAGGTTAACTTTTCAATTCTTAACACATTGTTTCCTCAAAATAAAAGCATTTCATTATTTTATATAGATCAAATATATTTTGTTTTATGTTATTTGCACACACTTGATCACCTGTATTTTTTTAGATTTTTTAAGGTTTAATGTAGTCATGTTTCACAGTGCATTTTACTTTGTTAACCTAATAGTTCAATTTGATACCATGCCTATCTGAATACTAAAACCATAATAAAAAAAACCCCTCCATTTTAATAGTCTTGTAAAACAGAGCACATAAAATAAGAACACTTATTTTAGTTGAAGACATGTGCTAATTTTTTATTGAGAAATGCATTAAACATTGATACATCCAACCTCTGATTGAACCTTCAGACCTGTCACACATAGGGGCTGTTGAAGATTTATTGCACAATATAAAATTAGGCATATACAGTAAACTTGATAGTAAATGACCTTTGCAGACAGGAGACTGCCACTGAGAAAAGTTACACAATAGAAGGGGCTTTGGAAAACATATTTAAAGATATTCAAAGATGAGTGATGGAAACTGAAACACATAAAGAGAAAAAAAAATTCTCCAATGAAATAGATACACAGAAAATGTACTTTCTGAAATGAATAGATGTTCTTAACATCTCTAATTCATTTGCTATACAACAATCCATACTGAACAGGTGTTTAACTCCAAACGTATAAATACGCCTATTTAGTTGTGCCAGTTTCACAAAGTACATATAAAATATAAATATAAAAAGATCTCTTTAATTCATTAAAAAGGTACAAATTAAAAGTGCAATAAGGACTCACGTGAGGATAAATACCATGTGTCAAAATCCTGCTACCCTGTGATCTGACAGGAGGGTGATTTCATTGTGAGTTGAATTTAACACATGTTTTCCTTTCTATCTGTCAACTTCTCTCTCCTCTTCCTTTTCCTCTTCTCTTCTGTCCTCTCTTGTCCTCATATCTCTGTCCCCTCCTCCATCTCCTCCTCCTTCCCCCTCCTCTGCCTCCTGCTCCCCCTTCCCCCTTCTCTCTCTCTCTCTTTCTCTTTCCTTAACTGAATTAGTGGATTGTCCATCACCATCAGGCTTCTTTGGGGATAAATACAGAAATGCCTGTTGCAACTTTAATTTACTGGCATGATGCTCTAATGAATCTTTAATTGGAATTCATAGAAACTGGGCAAAAAATGTTTTGAAGCTTTAACATTGCTTGTTCAAAGTGTTAAAAGAAAAAAGTTATATCAGATTCACAGAAAGCTATATAAAATTATTTCAAAGCAATGGCATTTATTTCCTACAGATGAGCTCACATCTATTGATTTTTGAAAAGACAAATTAAAACCCATAACTATCAGAAAACAATGTTAATAATGAGTCTGTCCAGAAATGGAATCAATTTTTCTCAAGATGATAGAATAAAGTTCATATTTTAAAATCCATTTTCTACAGTACAAATGAATGAATTGCACTAGGAAGTGCTCTTAAAAACTCTGAACTAATACTTTCTTGATTTTTGTGTAATTTTAAGTCATATTTTAGGAAACTGTGAGGTTTTTCCCTATGTAAAAGAAATAAGATACTCAGAGAGACATGTTGTTTCCTTTGCCTTTAAAAAAAAATCATTGGGGACATATTTTCCTTTTTAAGGTAAAATCCCTTCCATCAACCCTTTTCCTACCAATTTGGACTCTTACTCCTAAACAGAAGACAGCATTTTTAGTACTTTTAGTAAAATTGGCAGAGATTGCTAGTATTAGGTATACATTCCTGGCACACAAGATAAAAAAGACATTGCAGAATTCTGGAAGCCAGATGCAACTGTTCTCTTCTGAGTCCGAAGAGCAAGCATCAAGCCTGAAGTAATCAATCATGTCCTGGGTGTGTAGGGGGTGCAGCGGGAATGGGGACATTCTCCCGCAGTAAATACTCCTGTGCCATAATACCCCACGAACAGGTGACGCTGCTTAACTGGGAAGCTGAATTGAATAACAAAGCGTTTCTCCTTCTCTTACTGCAGAGATATGATACAGGAGATAAACTAAGGGCTGAACCTGATCGTTAACACAACATCTCCCTCTCTTATTCTGTTTCCTACTCAGGTGCTCCTCTGGGTTTTTGTTGAGATGTACCATCTTTCTTATTCTTTCTTTATTATTTTCCCTTTTCTTCCTTCCTTTTTTAAAAATAGAGTTTCTATTAGGTTAGGGATTTATCAAAATGGAAAAAAAAAATAACAAGCTACAGTCCTTTCCACCAACAGAGTTTAGAGGGAAATCTTTATGACTGGAATCAAGATTCCATATGAAGGAAAATTATTTTTCCGACTTAAATTTATTCTCCCCACTGCTCCCTGCTTGACATCGTTGAAATCCATCACTTTTTTTGATCCTTGCAAATTCCTTTGCACTTTTAATGGAAATGGACTTCAAAAGACTGACCCGGAGTTGTATGCATGAAGTAAAGCTGGTAGAAGACATTGACCAATGGAAGTGCCACCTCCTTCTCCCTCTTGTCTTCCAGTTGGCTTCACAACGGGTAAGTCTAGTAATTCTCCAACCATTGCCTCACCCTGCAGCCTGAAACGCTGCCTTGAAGAGCTTGCATTTAAAGTTCATGCATGAGAGGAAGTTTTTCTGCAATCAGTGATGGATGAATGGTTAAATTATGGAGTTGGAGAGTTCAATTTTTTAAAAAATTTTAATTTACAGTACTGTTCTAGTGTTGAGCTAAAACAGTTCAAACATAGAATTATGCAAGGAATTCAGTCATTTAATTTAACGACTGATATATTTTATAGAAATACATCAAGCTGTTGTCTTTCCAGCATTTTAATTGCTCTCTAGTAGTAAAATTAAGAATTCATCGAGATACTCTTTTGGCAATCTATAAATATTGTTTAATTTTTCAGTGAATTTTTCTCTTTCCTTTTATACTGTGCTCGCAATGAAGTCTCTGTTAACCTTTTAATTTTTTGTTCATTATCTAGTCAACAAAATTTTATCTAGCACTTAACTCTGTACCAGGTGCTACGTTGACCTCAAAGATACATACAGTAGTGATCAAGACCAGGAAATTCTTATCTTCAAGGTCTGTACAGGCTACTTGGAGAAACAGAAAGTAAATGATATGATAAGTGTTACCATGGAAATAATTACTATGGAAGCATATGAGGTCTGATTTTTGATTCTATTCTTCTGCAATCATATTAGCATCATCTGTTTGCCTTCCTTTCTTTCCACAATCAATCCTGTCTCCCTTGTGGAACTTTTTCCCCTTCTGTTTACTGGATAAATTAGCACCTTTAACCTAGCTATTTCAAAGCCCCTGTGGAATAATTCAGCATCAGGGCCATCCCAGTTTCATCCTCTATTGATGTTTTCTTGTATTGATCATGGGTCATATTTTCTCACATTTGTGTGGGTTTCATGTTTATTATACATGGTAAATTTGTATTAAAACAATAAAAACTAAGGTGTCATAAGACTAGAGTGTGGAACTCTGTAGCTGGTCTGAATCTGGGCTTTCGTACAGCTTTAGTTTGATTCAAGTTTATTGCTGGCTATGAGCAGAACATTTCCTTTTCCAGGCCTCTGAGCTCTCCTTAAGCTTTACAGTTAAATCCCCAGTTACATCAGCCCTCTAAACCATGGCAGAAAGATCTCTGCCTCCTTTTGTCTCTGTCTCTGTCTCTGTCTCTGTCCCTCTCTCTCTGTTCCCTATCTTACGGTCTAATTGTTAGCTTTTTGGCTGGAAGGAAACTGCTCTTGGCTGTCTGCAACTTGAGCGATCTCTCTCTCTTTGGCTGTTTCTCTGGCTGTTTCTCTCTTTCTGTCATTCTGTGGCTTCCCAATTTGGGGAGTGTAGCTGAATTATACTCTGTGAAGTCCCAGAATAACTCGCTGGACTTCTCCAAGTTCTTCTGTCTCTCCTGACTCTGACAGCTGAAAACCCAGAGTGTTTCCTCTACCTCCAGTTTTTAGTATTTTATTTTATCATCTTATTTACTTTTTCAGCTTGGTTGAGATATAATTGACAAAGAAAATTGTATATATGTAAAATGCAAAATGTGACAAATTTGACATATGTATACTTGTGAAAGGATGATCACGTTAGGTTAATTAACACACCTAGCACCTCACATAGGTAACTTTGTGTGTGTGTGTTCTTAAGGTTTACTCTCAGTGAATTTCAAGTACACAGCACAGTACTATCAACTATAATCACCATGCTTCATGCTGTGCATTAGATCCCCAAACCTTATTCATCATATAACTGAAGGTTTGTACCTTTTGACCTGCATCTTCCCATCATCCCTATGTTCCCCCAACCTTGGTAACCACCATTCTATTCTCTGTTTCTATGAATTCAACTTTTTTTTTTTAAGACTACACATATAAGTGAGACTATTTAGTATTTGTCTTTCTCTGTCTGGCTAATTTTACTTAGAATTATGTCTTCTGGATCCATCCATATTGTTGCAAATGATAGAATTTTCTTCTTTTTCATGGCTGAATAATATTTCACTGTGTATATATGACATATTCCCTCTACATTCATCCATCCACAAATACTTAGGTTCTCTCCATATGTATTTTGGCTATTGTGCATAATATAATAATAATAATAATAATAATAATACTATTATTGCTGATATGGAGAAATTTGCAGCGGTCTGCATAGAAGATCACACCAGCCACACCATTCTCTTAAGCCAAAGTCTAACCCAGAGCAAGGTCCTAACTCTCTTCAATTTTATGAAGGCTGAGAGAGGTGAGGAAGCTGTAGAAGAAAAGTTTGAAGCTAGCAGAGGCTAGTTCACAAGGTTTAAGGAAAGACGCTGTCTCCATGATATAAAATGTTTAAATTCTTATTAAGCCATGAAATGGCGCCAAGTTGGAAATAAATGCTGGAGCTTGGTGTGCTTATTGGTGTTTTGCACAGTAGCAATTAATTGTCAGACCATTTAGTGAGTGTTCCTCAGCTAAAGTTCATAAATAATCAATATGATTATTGAAAGTTTCCATCAGAATATTTTGATTTGGTAGAAAATAATTCATTGACATGAATTTGAAACATGGGAAATTTTATAAAGTTACCTGCTTTTCAGTAATGGAGACATGTTAGCAAATAGGTTTCAAATTGAAAGGGATTTTCTTCTTTTCAAAATTGCAGCCAATCTATAACCTTCCATTTGCCAATAGAGTAAAAAATGAATAGAAGAGGCCATTCTCAGGTAGTAGGTAAACATAGTATTCTTGTAAATTATGCACTGGAGAAATCATAACTCTATGTGCTCTAGGACTGAAGAGATTTCTGCTTTGTCAATAGAAACAATATGATCCAGATTTGCTGAAATAGAATGAACTGAAATTTTAAGCTTTAAATTTTTAATATTGATCAATTTTAAAATGGAATGATGGAATTTTTGTTCACTTACAGCTTTCATTATACATGGAAGAAATCATTTTGGGAAGGATTATCATAGAGAAAAAGGATCAAATGAAATATGAAAAAGATCATCAGGAACGAATGACAGAGAACCAAGCATGTAACAAGGACTGGATAGAAAATGTGTAAACAGAATTTCCCTAGTGTTTTATTTTGTGTAATATTTATTGAAGAAATTTGAAACTAACTCTACTATTACAGAGAGGCAATCTCTATATTTTTTGTGCTTTATATAAAATTATCTTTCAGTTTCTTATTCACTAAAACTGTATGTATCTTATTCTTTAGTATATGTTTGGTTACTTTCAACAAATATTTTGTGTTTTTGTTTTCTTTATAGAGACCTGAACCCTTAAAATTAAAGAACCTTTTTAAGTTAAACCAATTGGCAGTGACATCCAGGTTCCGATGACCTTGGTAAATGACATCTCATTTAGGATGGTGTCTGTATTGGGTTAGCCTATCAGAATTCACCAAACATTTACCAAAAAATAAAAAAAACAAATCTATAGGTAAAAATAATTTAGCTTTATCCTAACGTACTGCATAAAAGTAAAAGATAAGGAGCTCAAACTCTAAATTCTTCTGGATGGAAAAGGTCTGTTCCTGCTGAATATTAGTCATTTGCACTTTTAGTAGCTTCCTACTTTTTCTGTTACTTAGTAGAAATATTTCACAGGTCAGAATCATCAAACTCCCTAAGAGATAGTTTTGCCTGTAGATTTGGCTAGAGACTATTTTACTGAGCATATGGTTTGGCCTTTTGACAAAGATGAATTGTTTGTTTGCTCATTTGTTTTTGTTGCCCTAGGCCCCCAGGACTTTTCTTACAGAAGTTGGCAATCATTGTGTGTTTTAGGTGCCTGACCCTTTGATCCTGGTGTCATGATCCTTCTGGTTACGATTTCCTCTTACACCTTGGCATGCACATCTTTCCCCAACTGTACTTTATCTGCTACCGAGCCCTATGATGGTATCTCTTAAACCTTCTACTGTTCTGGCAACATTTATAAAAGACTGTGTATAATAATCTTCCAAAAATCTTCTAAGGTTTCTTAGAACATACTGTTTTTTCAGTGTACTAATAGTTTCCTATGGAAGTTTCTTATTTCATGGAATTCTGCCGGAGTCAAACTATCCTAGTCATCTCAAAAGTATGCTTATAACCAATGGACACTTACATTCAATGGATTTTGATGAAACTTCTATTTTTATGGTAATGTCAACTACTAGGTTTGACCATGAATAATCAGTGAAATGTACGTGTCAATTGAATATAAGTCAGGACTCTGCTCATAGTTTTAAAAAATGCAATGCTATTCATCCCTTGAACTTTTTTTTTTGTGCCTTTAATATTAGAGTTTTACACATTTTCCTTTGAATAATGTGCTTCTATATATTTTATTTGACCATACAACAATGTTATGGTTGATAAACCATCCTAGAAACATTTACTTCTGACTCAACATCAAAAAATCTTAAAAAACTCATTTTCATAAGAAAATGTGCTCAATTATTAAATATTATGAGATAATAAATAGTAAAATAAAGTATGTTAAGATGCTTTATGAACTGTTATATAAAGGTTAATTATTTTTTGCTGTTAGTAATTATTATTAAGCACTCTTATTGGTCTATAATAATGTATTCAGTGTGAAGACAAAAAATGAGTCAGAGTGAAACTGTCATTTTTCATTTGTGTAAGGACAGTGTGTTACTGACTATAGTACAATCTGGCCAATGGTTGTCAAAATTCATCATCACCAAACATTCTTATGTTTCTCTAGTAAATTCTCTCTCCACAAAAGAAGTTGCCTTTGTAGTTGACAAAAAAATGGAGCTGAAATAAATTTGCTGTATTTGTATTCAAGCCTTTTCATTTACTTGATGTGAAATCTATCAACTGTAAAATTGGGGTAATAAAATGGCCTATCCAGAAGAGTTGTTATCAATTCAGTAAAATAATTTTTATTTAGAATAACATATTCCCTTTACTCAAATACTTGACAACCCTTACACTTTCATTTTCAGCAAATGACCTTCTCTCATATTAGAAACCATTGGATGAGCACTCCCCCATCAGCCCTGCACCTGTACCTCCAAGCCGATGGTCATCTACACTCTTCTTTGCTCCTTTGACAACGAAGGAAGCCTCCTCACCTATCAAAGACAAACGCTTCATGTTTACTTGGAATTCCTTGCTTTTTCTCTTTGTCAATACTGAACTCCTTCAATTTATCCACTTCTTGTTAGCTCAAAAATTTTTTTTTATAATTGATTATTCTTACTAATATTCAAATGTCACCTATCATCTATCATGGTTTGTGTTAAAAGCATCTGTTGATTCCCTCATCAGCCTCTCATTTCCTTCACTTCTTGACCCATCCTCACTCTCCTTCAAAGGCAAGCTTCTTGAAAGACTTGTCTACAAGCTGTTACTGCCTTGTCATCACTTTCCATTCATTTTCCGACTACCCAAATTCTTGGCTTCCACTTGCATTGCTTCATCAAACTGCTCTGGCCAATATCACTCACCCAACCCCTTGCTGTTAAATTTAAGGCACACTTTTTCCGTCATCTTAATGTCCTCCCCACAGCAGTGCACACTAATGACTGCTCCTTAAGTTTTCATGCAGTCTCTCCCAGTGGCCTCCATGACATCGTGTTTTCCTTTCTTTTTCCTTCCTCAGCTTCCTTTCCCAAATCCTTCTCTCAAGAGCTTCTCAGAATTTAACATATTGATCATCAAGAGGTCGTCAAAAAGCAAATTATGAGTCAGTAGGTCTGGAATGAGTCCTGAGATGCTACATTTCTAACAAGCTTTCAAGGAATGCTGGTGCTGTTATTTCACAGACCACATTTTGAGGAAAAGTTTCTATAAAATCACTAGAAAGCCTCAAGGCTCACTCTTGGGCTTGTAACTTCTCACGCAGAGCCCTCTTCCCAAGGCAAGCTCACCCATTTGCATGGTTTTAAATACAACACACATGCTAATGCTCTCAAATGTAAATATCCATCCTGAACTCCTTTTCTAATTTCCAGGTCCATATGTCAAATTCCTCCATGGCATTATCTGTCCAATGTTTTATTGTTATTGTAAACTTCTGAACTCTTAAGCTTTTCTCCAACTCTTTCCCCCCTTTTTGTTAGAGCAGGCAGATAGCTAGATATAAGCAGAGAAAGGGAGACACAGGCCAAATGGCAGGAATTGGGCAGAAAGGAGGGGCACTGGCCACATGCAGGAAACCAAACATCATGTAAGCACCAAGTGTCCCTGGGCAGAGAAAGAATAGCAGGAACCTCTGGGCTGATAAGTGGTTGCACTTTTGGGGGTGATGAGCAGCTTGGAGGCTGACTAAGAAAGGTGGGAGAAGGCAGGAATTTCCAGTGTCCAAATGTAACCTGTTTGTCATTATGCCCTCATTTCAATAAAATTAGCCTTGCAGATTAGACGTACCCATCATGCACTGACACCATGACACTTCCCATCCAGACTAAATAAGGACAAAAATCCCTCCTCCCCTCGGGAAGGTGGAGTTTGGATGAAAATCAGGGAATAGGACCCCAGAACCTCCCCTCCCTAATGAATATTCCACACATTCATTTTTACATCTTACATAACCAACTTGCCAATGAAATTCAGGGCAGCTGCTTACCTGAGCCTGCCAGCTCTCACTTTCTTAATTTTGGAGAATTAAGAGAAATTCTCACTTTCTTAATTTCGGTGTCTTGTCTCTGAATTCTTTCTGGGATGGGACAAGAACCTGGACACCTGTTACATCTACTGGCAACATTTAAAATATCCATTTCAGTTAGTGGTGCCTCTAACTACCCAGGAGTAAAGCCAGAAATTTGATGCCAAACTCTACTTCTTTTATCTGCTAAATGTAATCCTTCACCATTTCACTTTCCTACAGAATACATTTTAAAATTGTCCACATTTTTCCTCATCAGGGTACCAACTCTAGCTTCCACTTATTCTTCAAGATGTGGCTTAGAGATCCATTTCCTCAATGTATCTTTCATGTCTGGCCCAACTAAGAAAATAATTAATTCAGTCTGGTAAATTTGTAATTATATGTTTATTTCCCTACTTCTACACGTGAATGAAGGAAAAAAGGATGTTGTGACCACTAAGCCATCAGCCACTTCAACTTTCCCCCTTCCACTGTGAACCCCGGGGAACTCAGGATAGGGAAGAATAGGATACTGGCCCTAGATAGATAAGGTGCACATCAAAGAAATGATTTCAATGAGCCCAGACTTTTGCATCTTCCCATTCCTAGACGAGCACTAAGTTAATTAACCCGAGATTAATTAACAGTAATCTTCTGATGTTCCAACTACCTCGTTTTTGTTGCAAGACTCCCATATATCCTGGTTCCTCCCTAACCTTTTCAGAGGAGTCCCCTCAGAGCGACCTGAGAGGCTGCCTCCCATGCTTGGGTCCACAGAAGGTCCACTAAATAAAACAGTATTCTCAACTTTTAGGCTGTGCATTTTTTTCTCTCAGTCGCTATGCACTAGACTTTGAGCTTCATAAACCCAGAGATCGTGTCGGTTTTGTTTAGCATGGTACCACCATCTAGCCGAGTGCTTGGACTTCGGATTCATTGAATGAATACTTCAACTTGGATAAAGATGAGAAAAGAGGGTTTTGATCCAGAGATCTTGACCTTCTAATTCTGTGATTTATTCTGCCACTGTGATACTTAAGTCACTCGAATTAATTTTCAACTGTCATTAATTTAAAGAGCTGCTTGATTTTTTCCCTTAGGCCTTAGCTGCTAGATGGAATGATCCTCTTTTTCTGAACATCAGCAGTTCACAGGTATTGTGTATTCAGGCTCACTGAAAACCAGAATTTGGTTATATTTTGTTAGAGAACAATTATTTACATAATGCATAGGTGAAGATCTGACACGTAGAGTTAAGAAATCCAAGAGCTTATCTAATCAAAAGGCGCCTGAATTATTTCCTCTCTAGTGCCAAAGTCCATTAGCTGCTGCTAACGGCTTAAAGTGGTGGGGTGAGAATGAACGTGATACCTGTCTGGGCAGAGGGGTGAGGAGGGCTGGGACCCATTTGCAATGTCTGTCACAGCTGCAGGGTTGAAGCCAGGGGCTTTGTGACATCTATTTCAACTCTTACTTGGTGCATAAAAGATTTTGAAATCCGGAAGAATGTTTGATGTACTCAAGTTCCCACTACCAGTTCCAGACATAAAACTAGAATTCCAATTTCTTAAATTTTACATCTATTCTATATATTTCTAGAATTTTCTCTTATTTCAGTTTTTCTCACAACATTTCTATGTTTATCTAATTTTCTCCTAGAATTTAATGCATGTGCATAGCCTTTTGTTCTTGTTGTAATTACATATGCTTCCTTAAGGTATTCTATCGGCTTTCTGTTTATTCAGATGCCTAATGATGTCCAAAGCAAAAAAAAAAATAAAATAAAAAAAAAATATATATATCATTGAGTCAGTATTTTCTAATTTGCTGGCAATAACCATTTGTAGATCCAAGTCTGTTTCAAATGTGTTACTAGCAAATTCATTTGAATTTGAAACTTGAAAGATTAGAAATTGTCTTAAGAATAATTACAAAATCCCTGCCCTACTTCTTCCCTTGAAAATGTTTTTTTCTTGGAGTGCGGCCTGCTTTTATGCTTATTTTAAAATGGAAGTTGGAATCTGCCACTTAGATCATTCAATTAGCATCAGTAAAAATGGATCAAATTAGTCACTGAAATTGCTTTAAAACTTGAATAAATATATGATAGATTGTGAGCATTTTATTCACCCATTCTCAATTAAAAAATATTTTCAGACAAAAGTAGAAGCATAACCTCTTAATGGATGTGAAGTGAGAACTTATACCTAAGATTTGCCTTGTTGAAGGCTGAGATATTTTAAGAGGTGTGATAAATGAGATTAGGCCTTCTCCTTGAAATGTATAAGACTGCTCCGCATTAGAGAAACCGGAGAATATTCACTGAATGAAGAAAAAAATCCCTTTTTGTATGAAAACAAATATATGTATGTATAAGCATGATTGGGACCTTGTGCTATGCACCAGAAATTGACACATTGTAACTGACTGTACTTCAATTAAGAAAAAAAATAGAAACATCCCTTTTGTAAAAATAAAATTCTAGAAAAGCAGGAGTGATAGCAATATCAAAAACGAAAACACTAATTAAAGACACTTGAATGCAGCACAGAAGCATTTCTTACTGTACAATATTAAAAAAAATCTAGAATAGATTTGATAACAAACAAACAAAAATATATTCTGATATTTTGCCAAAATCTATACATAATTTTGATGCTTGGAAATAAGCATCTTTGTGTGGGGGTCTAGGTACCAACTGAGTAGCTCAGTCACTTTGTATCAGGGAAGCAAAATTGAACTCTGGGTCCAGCAAAACAGGACTCTGAGAAGCCCAGTTTTGTTGAGTCTCTCTAAGCTTGTATTACATGTACATTTTTACTTCATTTTGTAGACTCTTCAAGAGATAGCATATAAGCTTCAAGATAACTCAGTCTATCAAACGATCAGAACTCTGAACAACTTGCCGTGTCTCTCAGGGGCACTTCCTGACATGACAGTGAGTGCAGTAACAATACATAGTCCTGCTCTGCACTTCATGAAGCCTCACTTCCATCTTTTTTTTTTCTTATCCTCACGGCCCTTGGCTTGTACCTGTCACATAAAGAATCAGCATTTTAACCCTTGTCTCAGGCTCTGGTTTCAAGAGAGTCTGTGCTAATCACTGCCCTATTGGGGTAAAAATTTCCATACATGAGTTCACAAAATAGTATATTATTATTTTTTTCCAGAAGGTTTTACTGGGTCAATTCTACTCTGCCTTTGGGTATTGCAATGTAATTAAAGAAATATTTATTTATGTAAATTATAAATTTAAATATATGCAACATTGTATATTAATATATAACTATTAAATGCATATAGGAATATAGAAATTTAAATATTTTCTAATATATTCTATACGATATATAAAGTCTATTTTCATATATATATTTAGCCTTAGAAAACCATATAAAGAGTCAAAAAATAATGAGTACAACTTTTGTCCCTATTTTTTCCCCCCCAATTTCATGTTAACAGGAAAAAATTGGATTTTCAAGCAATGAATTTTACAAAGAGGAATAACCTCACTGAACAAGACTCCATGAATGAAGAAATCTTTTTTCTGTGTTGGTATTCACGGTGGAATTCCTCCAGAGCCCATTACCTTGCTTGACACAAAGAAGCAGCTCAATAAAAATGTGACAGATGAACACAAAAAATGAGATCTCAGTACTATCAATTGGAAATTTGTCAATAATGATGTTCATTATTGTTTTTGATGTGATGAGTGTCCTCCACACTTCCAGGTACATTTTGCTGGCAAGTAATTCTACTTTCACATCTGAAGGACTCTGTTGCTAAATGTTTTACTGTTTTTACTTCAAAATAACATCTTTTCAAATGCTTGACTTCTCAGTAAATACCCTCAGATAACACTTAATCTTTATGATCTATGTACATGGTGCTAAAAACCTGTTGATTCATTTATGTCATGCAACTGGCCAATTCCTTGGGTTAAATCAGTAAAATTTGTTGCTTATTTGGTTTAAATCCTGACTTAACAATGGTCTGTTGTCTTGCGGGGTAGACAACAGCCAGTTTTATTTTCCTCTTTCTATATCTTTGCATTTTCCAACTTGCTGCTCAATGAATTCTTCAGAAGAAAGTGCTGTGTAAGTTTCAGATATTTTTTCCGCTGCAGACGTTTTGTTTCTGACGGGAGCCTCTGAGTACTCAGAAATATTCATCAAGTACAGAATTTGTTTTCACTTATTTCCCAACAAATTCAAATTTCTCTCTTCCGGCAGATGTCTAGCTTGAAATCAGGGGTATGAAGAACTTCTCTGGAAACTCTATCCTTATTTGAAAGTAATGCTTTTGAAGTCTTTCCCCTGGGGAATATCAGGGGTATATATTTCTTGCATAACTTTTTATAGCAAAAAGGTCTGTAGATTTACCTAGCATACGAGCCTTGAATAAGTATGTTGTGCAAATAAAATATGTACTCAAATGCTTTCTCAGAAACAGGCCTTTTCCTGTTGAATTGGGGAGAGCAGCTTTGTGTTTTATTTGGAACACTATAAAAGACTTTGACGATTTTCAACTGTAACTGATTTATGAAAAGACTAAATTAAATGTACTAACGGAGTTAAAATATTTTCTGTGTTCTCAGAGTAACAGTGGTCACAATAAAATAAAAGCATCTCATTGTTACAAAACATTCATTTTGCACATCTTACCTGACGACTGGGTTTAATCAGATCTTGCAAAATAGAATTTCTCAGTGATGATTTAAATACATAAAACTGAAATCATATTTTTATTGTTGTGCTTCAAGCTTCAGTCCATGTGTAACAAAAAACAATTTGTTAAAGCTTTAGTGTTTATTCAATTGTAATGTCAGTTTTTTTGGTTATATATTCATATTTCTGAATTATGAGTCTCTGGAGGCAGATAAAATATATTTTATTCATCTCTTTAGCCCCAGCAACTAGCATACTACCTGAGTGCCCAAAATATTTTTAATTGAATGAATGAACAAATTTAAAATACACAGAATTAAGATAATGTATATTACTATGCATTAGGGAATAAAATTATCTGCACTACTTTGGAAAAATTCTACACGTGGTGTTTAAGGTATACAATTCCTTGCCAAATTACCTGGTTTACTGGCATGCAGACAGATGGGGATTATTTTATATCTGTGATAATGCTTTCCTATTTAACATAGGGATATAGAAGTCTGTGAACTGATATCTGGGGTAAGACCCTCGAACCATGTGAACTTTTCCACATGCTGTTGCTCACAGAATTCAAAAGGGATACGTGAGGCTGAGCCCCCAGTTCATGTCCCTAATCAATTCTAATTTAAATAAATCACAGCTTCTTTTATCTGCCATTTATAAATGTTATTGGTAATTGTGTCTGTATCTATTTAAATTAACCTATGTCCTTGTTCCCTCACTCTTGAGGCTAATGGTATTTTTCTACTTATTTCTCTCACCTTTAGTTACTCATCATAACTAATGGTGGCTTTTCTGCTGCTAACTTTTCCATATTTTGTGAAAAGTTTCCTATAAAATTCCAATCAGCTTTGGATTCATTTAAGCCTAGGAAGGGTTCTTATGAATAACCTAAGAAATGTTGGCTGATGACAGAGAGCTTTTACAAATATTTTCCTATGAAGTTGTTTTTGAAGAACAGCTCTTAATTCTCCTGGAATTCATACAATCTAAAGATATTTACTTTGATTTCCTAAAATACGGTTTATAATAATTATATTATTGTCTGTGGCCACAGAAATTTTTAAATACATAGGATTTCCTTTTGGGCAGTCTTTTCTTTACAGATATTCTCATTTGACATGTCCTCACATACAACCTTCTGAATCAGTTTATTTAACAAGTATTTATTCAACCCCTGTGATGTGCGAGGTATTGCTTTCAGTCCTGGAGGTACAGCAGTGAATAAAAACAGCAAAAAAATTATTTTCACTGAGCTCTAATTCTTGAGGGGATAAATAGCATAATAAACAAGATTAATAAGTAAAATATATATTCATTATTGTTATGACATAAAGGCATTAAGTTAAAATAATGCAGTTTTTAACTCGGGTACCTTCAACCTCCTTCCAGTCTCTCTTACACTTTTCTTTTTAGTTCCACAGCTCAGCAACGAATCTAGATGGTATCTTTTTTTTTCTTTCAGGAAATAATGTCTTATTCTCTTTACAATGTGGAATAGAAACAAAATTCTATGCAATTTTGTTGAGAAATGTTGCTTTCAAAAACAGAGCCCATCGGTTAATTGCCAAGTGTGGTTTAAGCTACAGCAGAATGCAGTATAAATGTCCCTTAAGATCACTTCAGTGACATGATGTCCCAAGAATTTCAGAAGGCACAAATGGCTGGAACTTTACAAAATATGTGGGATGAGTAATCATGGTGCTGTTGTCATATGACACGATGCCCCCTTGGTGTGTAGTTCTAGTCTGAGTGCCTTAGGACATGTTTTGAAACAGAGATAATCTCAAATTGCTTAAACCTGTAATTTCAGGTCAACATTACCAACAGCTTTTAAAGGTAATCATTTTAACCTATCATAGTATAAGAAGATGGAATATGGTGTGGGAATTGGGACAGGAAAGAGGTCATGGCATGTCCAGTGTAGCTCCACAAGTCACACAGTCCAAGGGTCACCCATAAAGGAGGATGCAATCTAATACATCAGCAGATGTTTGTGCTGCATTGCTGAAAAAAACTAGTGGTTATCTAGAGCTGCTGTAAGAAAAAATTAAGAGGAGCTCCTAGTGCTTAACTTCATTATGTCTAATCTAATTGTTATGATAAAACAATAGTTTAAGGATTATTATTACTTCAGATGAGACTAAGCTTCAGAGAAGGTAAAACACAGTACTCAGTCATTAAAGTGCAGAGTTGAAATTAACACGGACGTCTGCCTGATTCATTTGTACTTTTTTCACCAGAAACCTGGACTATCTTTAATTTCTTTACTCCCATTTCTTATCTTTTTTAATTAGTTCTTGAAAATTAGTGTTTCCTAAAGAGTCCTCCATTGGAAAACTAAGGAATGTTGAAAAGTATCTTTCTAAAAAAGTCATTTGAAGTAAAAGATTTGATTAATCATGACTTAAAAATAAATACTTTTTTTTTTACTATAATACTGCTCAATATATTTAGTATACAAATGCACTAGGGGATTGCCAAGGGGAAAAGTATAGAGGGTCATTTAAAATGAGTCCCAAATTTTTATGAATATGAATCTCTCTTTTATTTTTGGTAGAATATTCTGAGATCAGCATGTTAAGGAATATAATTTTCAGAATGCTGTTTTAAACCAAGGTTTGCCTAGAAAATGCTAACTAATGATGAATAATTCAGATGACTGCATCCAGGATGTTGCATTTATTTCCACTCTACTGTTTACTTCTTAATTATCATAATTATGGTCTCAAACTTGCCAAAGTTTTAGAGAAACAACAAGGAAAACATGAATACAATTATAACTTCATATAAAATCAACAAGCCCCAATTAGTTGTGATGACAAATTCTAATGCTGTTAGATAGCAAACACTAAATTCATAACAGAGTTAGTACAGGCATTCCACATTGCTGACCGCTGATAGATACCAATCTCAAGATTGTTATTACATGTGTAAATTACTAGGTTGTATACCATCAATTCAGAAACATAATACATATATTAATGTGTACAATGTATTTCATGTGTCAACTTTCAGATCTCTTTTGAAAATTCAATTATATACCTAAGAATCTTTGAAAATAATAAGTAGCAACATTGGAGGGGGTCTATAGAATTAAAATTTATCTGGAAACTTACTAGTAACCCACATAATTTTTGCACTGATAAAATTTCTTGAGTTGAACAATAATGCTTTGATTTGTTTCTTCCACTCTTCTCCATGCTGCACATAATAGTATTTTATGTGCCAGGGATAATTGTATAGTTAAAAAGAAATCTTAGTGAGCAGAATATGTAAATCAATTTTTCAAATCATCAGTGACCACTTGTCAATCAATAGTATGTGCAAATTCCTTCCTAATTCTTATTTTCAACTCTTATCTCTATGGGTTTACTTTATTTGCCGCTTGTGGTGTTTCTGTTATAATTCAAAGTCTGTACTTCAGCCAATCTGGACAATAGTCTTACAACACTGAAGGGATCGGCATCATTACAGAAGACAGCTTGCAGCAAGTTGAGAATTTAAGGAATGATTTTCCTTGTAGATGATGTGATGTTTCTTATTTGAAACAATCATCATTTACTGCTCAATGTCTATAAACAAGATCAGTTCTAAATGAACTATTGTCCAAATTTCTAACTGTGAGCTAAATTCATGGATATTTTAAGACAGTTAATATGAGAAAGGGATTTGTTTCAGGCAAAGCATCAATTAGAAGAGACACTGTCATGACATCCAAAGGATAGGTATAATTGTACTAATACTGACTAGAATGCAATTATATTAAATAGAATACGGAGATTGAGTGACACAAGAAATGGCTACTGAAATGTAGTCTTTTTCTACACTTTTATTCAAGGTTTAAATTATGCCAAGGTCATTTGTGATTGAGAGCTATCTGATGGTTGTCAGTATTCTCTGGGAAAAATTAATTGAGGGTCACAGTTATTTTCTGAGTAAAAAGCAGAGCT